>NW_024879648.1:0-115005 GCF_900700415.2 Clupea harengus | reverse complement strand
ATGTATTCAATGTCAAGGAGGCAAAAATATACCTATAAAAAAAGAATGTATGGAGGAGCTATTTCTTTGACTTGACTTTGATTTGTTTTCTTTAATGGAATATGAATTTGAATATCAAATTAAAGCAATGAAAAACCAGAGTAGTATATTGACTTTTTTATTTTTTATTTCATGTAAAAGTGCAAAAGTATGAAAGGGTTTGGGCAAGAACTTAGCAAATAGAAATATTGACAACTCAAGTATACACAGAGAATTAAGCTCTACAACATCACTTTCAACACAACACTGTAAATAGCCTGGGCTATTAGCCTGGGGAGGACGACAGGTGTGTTTATCTGTCCTTCAAATAGCCATGTGACATTTGAGGGTGATACAAAAACTACTTGTCTTATAAAACATGCCTGAAAAACAAGTAAGTATTTTTTTAAGGATTGATATAGAGGCCTAAATGCTGCTGCAGTTCAGTATTGAGTCACTAGTTGGGAGTAAAGTGCAGCCTACTTCCTTAGTTATTGTTATAGTTTTTCTCAGTTGTTAACACACAAAAAGCACAATTTGCACAACCTTCACTTCATGTACCAATCGCTCGACCCAATTTGGCACTACTTCACACTCCCTTGTCAGCATTAGACCCTGACTTAACACTCTGATGTCAATTAAACATCACCTTGTTGTCAACACACTACACACAATGTTCAGTTGTTGCACACACTTCTCAAGTAAAATCTCAAAGCATCAACCTACAACACACAAATAGTCAAATCTCTAAACATTCAGGTCTGTTGAGCAATTTGCAATGAGGACTGCAGCATAAAAGTGCCTTGAGCCTCTGTTTTGTTTGGTAAACAATGGAGAACTTTGAAGAGATCAACAACCAGAGAAGGAGAGGGGTAAGAGTGAGAGGAGGAGGAAAAGGAGGACAAGAAGGACGGGGACAAGGGGGAGGAGGAGTAGGAGGACAAGGAGGAGGTTTGTGAGAACAACGGTATCACACGGTTTACAGTACTGTACTGTTCTCTGTGTGTACCGAAATAAAACTTTTTTTGCTGCATATTTGAGTGCTGTTTTATGTTTGACTATGAGAAAAGTAGGCCTACACTGAGACATGGCTCATTCTCCAGAGTCATTGTCATTCATGGTGTTCCATTTCGATGATTGTGTTTTCAATTTTGCACTGCAGTGTGCTCTAAATGCTGCTGTTGTGTGTACTCAATGAATGTATGTGTGTGTCTTTTGAAAATATGGCTGTGTGTACCAAATAAAAACACGAGTTCCATTTTGTGAACAGTTAAGAGATTTGATGGCAAAGAGTCATCTTGCAAAGGGAGTGTCAGGTTTAGCATTTTGTGTGTGAGGTTTTCAGTTTTCTGTGTGCAGTTTTGAGAAAGCCATTATTGTTTTGAAAAACGTGTGTTAACAATTGTGAAAAACTGTAAGCACTATATAAATGCAGCAGTTGAGTTCACCTGTCTTCAACCAAAATGGAAAGAGTCAGAAGAAGAAGAGTGAGGGTGAGAGGGGGAATCCACAGAGGAGGAGAAGGAGGAAGAGATTCAGGCCGTGCCAAAGAGGTGGAGGTAGAGGAAGACAGGAAGCAGGAGGAAAACGTGCTCAAAGAAGAAGAGGACCAAATTTATTCAATGAATTTGAAAGGAGGAAGGGGGCCCATAGTCACGCAAGAACAAGAGAGAGATCATGAACATGGTTTTGACCAATAATGCTATCAGGCTCAGAGAAATTCAAGCCAACATTATCGGTGACCATGCCATTTTCAATACAGTTTTTTATGATTGGATGAACACTAAAATCAAAAGTATTACACAATGATCAAAACCTTTACTCAAGGAGCAAAACAACGGCTCAGATTTGCACCACTATGAACACATGTCAACATCACACTTTTTGCAAAACAATACACACAAGTTATTTGCAAAACACTAAACACACTTGAATGCTTTAGACACAGGAGTATATGAAGAGGTCACTTCCTTGCAATTCCAAAACACTGTGTCAAATAACCACACCTATGAGCCTGTCAAATAAACACAGCCATCAAGTGCGCAAACACATGATTGCTTACAGTTTTTCACAGTTGTTAACACTCAAAAAGCGAAAATTCGGCACAATTTGCACAACCTTCACTTCATGTACCAATCGCTCGACCCAATTTGGCACTACTTCACACTCCCTTATCTATATTAGACTCTGATTTTCCTCGTTTACACTCTGATGTCAATTACACATCACCTTGTTGTCAAAACACTACACACAATGTTCAGTTGTTGCACACACTTCTCAAGTAAATTCTCAAAGCATCAACCTACAACACACAAATAGTCAAATCTCTAAACATTCAGGTCGGTTGAGCAATTTGCAATGAGGACTGCAGCATAAAAGTGCCTTGAGCCTCTGTTTTGTTTGGTAAACAATGAAGAACTTTGAAGAGATCAACAACCAGAGAAGGAGAGGGGTAAGAGTGAGAGGAGGAGGAAGAGGAGGACAAGAAGGATGGGGACAAGGGGGAGGAGGAGTAGGAGGACAAGGAGGAGGAAGAGGATGAGAAGGACAAGGAGAAGAAGGAGGAGGAGGAGAAGAAAGAAGAAGGAGAATGGTCATCTCTAATGAGATTTGGGCCGCTGTGGTAGACCATGTGCTCAACCATGGTTTGAGCATGAGGGAGGCTGGCCAGAGTGTCCAACCAAATCTCAGCCGCTTCACAGTTGCTGCCATCATTAGAAACTTCAGGATGGAGAACAGGTACGAAATCTATTTGCCTTGCGTACTGTAATACTGCATATCAATAGAATACATTGTGCTCACAGTATTTGTATTTTGCAGGACTGAAAGTGAACCACACCGTGGAGGAAGAACACACACTTTCACCGCTGAACAGGAGACTGAAATTGTAAATATGGTTTGTGAGAACAACGGTATCACGCGGTTTACTGTACTGTTCTCTGTACCGAAATAAAACTTTTTTTGCTGCATATTTGTGTGCTGTTTTATGTTTGACTATAAAAAAGTAGGCCTACACTGAGACATTTTACAAAAGGAGAAATGGCTCATTCTCCAGAGTCATTGTCATTCATATGGTGTGTTTCATTTCGATGATTGTGTTTTCAATTTTGCACTGCAATGTGCTCTAAATGCTTGGTAGTGTGCAGCAAATGCTTAGTTGTGTGTACTCAATGAATGTATGTGTGTGTCTTTTGAAAATATGGCTGTGTGTACCAAATGAAAACACGAGTTCCATTTTGTGAACAGTTAAGAGATTTGATGGCAAAGAGTCATCTTGCAAAGGGAGTGTCAGGTTTAGCATTTTGTGTGTGAGGTTTTCAGTTTTCTGTGTGCAGTTTTGAGAAAGCCGTTATTGTTTTGAAAAACGTGTGTTAACAATTGTGAAAAACTGTAATTGTAGACACACCAAACAGGTTTAAGCACTATAGAAATGCAGCAGATGAGTTCATCTGTCTTCAACCAAAAAGGAAGGAGTCAGAAGAAGAAGAGTGAGGGTGAGAGGGGGAATCCACAGAGGAGGAGAAGGAGGAAGAGGAAGAGGCGGAGGCCATGCCAGAGGCTGAGGTTGAGGTTGAGGTGGATGTAGAGGAAGAGGAAGACCTGAAGCAGGAGGAAAATGTGCTCAAAGAAGAAGAAGACCAAATGTATCAAATAAACTTGAAAGGAGGATGGGGGCCCGTATTCATGCAAGAACAAGATCGAGAGATCATAAACATGGTTTTGGCAAATAATGCTGTCAGGCTCAGAGAAATTCAAGCCAACATTATCGGTGACCATGCCATATTCAATACAGTAATGTCCATCAGGTCTCTCAGTCAACACTGGCACACATCCTAAAAAGACATCAGGGTAAAATGAAACAACTTTATTTGTACTGTATTTTCATTTTTTTTTCTAATCTTTTTTTAATGGAATTGTAACCTGTACTGGAAACATCATTTTAAGTTTGTCTGATATTTGTTGAGCTTACAGTGTTATGCACACTACTGAAGTAGCATGAAAACTGGGACATGTTTTGTTGTGATTCTCCATGTTGACATGTTGACTGATTTGGGTATATCAGTCTGCAGCATTGGTCTTGTGTAGTGTTTGTTGAATGTATTGTATATTTGCACTTTCTCTGTGTACTTCACTTACACTACTCTAATCACTGAGAAGTAGAATTGCTAAAAGTGTTTTAGGTCAGTGTGTAAGTGGTACAAACGGAATTCAGTCATATGCAACGTGTGTGTTTCATATGGTAACAAAATATGGTTTTGTTAAATTAGTGTATAGTTTTTACAAGAGTGTTTCATTTTGCAATGGCTCTGAGGTGTTTTGCTCATTGGATGTGTGGTTGTGCTAATTGTGTGAGGTGTATTGAAAAACAAAACAAAGCAGTCAAAATTGTGTTTAAGCAATCGAGAAAAACTGTAAGGGATGTTCATTCACTATTGCCTGTAGGTTTTCAATAAGCCATGGTTGACCACACATTCTGTAAGATGTGGCTCTGCAACAAAGGATGCATTAGATTTGTCAACCACACTGCTAACGCTGAGGCCTTTGGATTGAGCATCACGCTCAGTATCTACTACATACAACTCTCATGGACAGCATCCTCTACAATTACACAACCATAAATGTATCAAAACACAACGCTAGTTAGTTTTCAAGCCTGTCAGAAAGCTGGACTTCATTTGTCAGCACTGTCAGAAGACGAGGCTTTTTACTACAGCATCAGGGCCTAGTATCTGCATTACACCCTCAGCACCTTTTACTGTCATTTAAACTCAAGCAAACACAGCACTTAAAGTTTGGTTTGCTATGAGGAAGCTGGGCCAGACAATGTCATATTGAAAGTGCTGTCTGTGATGGCCTGCACTTATTAAGGAGAAGTGAAGCTTCCTCTCTGTGTGTCAGGTCAGCAGTTTTTAGGTGGGCAAACATGATGGCAGGCTGCAGACGCTTGTGTTTATCTTCCTCTTGGCCTAAGCGTTTAGGGGTAGTGGCTTTCGGTGGTCTGCATCAGACGCAAACACGAAACCCAAAGGCGTTGTGCACGAATCCAGGTTGTGTGCTGGAAGTTCTTCATTCTCAGAGGTGGTTTGCGGTGGAAAGTGAAAGTACTTTTATGTTTGTGCTGCACACATGGCCTGAGCCAGCTGATTTGACCCACAGGCTGAGAGCGTTAGTTTAGTATTTCAGCACATCAGCGGATCAGCTGGTGCATTTCCAGAAAGCCTCAATGTGCCACAACCATGGGATCTAAGAGATAAAGATCGTGGTGAAAATGACTTTTTTATTATGTAACAATGGTCATGTCACAGCAATGCTAAACGCGCTCCTGAACAGTTGACCCAAACTGCAGGAGAGCTAAATAATGATCCTACACCTGGCATTCCCACCTCTGGTCATCTTCCACTTGTCCATTTCACAGTATCCTGTCTGCAGCTCATGGCACAAGACAGATGGAGTACCTTTAACGTAAATGTTAAAACGGCACTACTACTTAGTGTTTGTCTCATGGAAGGCACACGATCTTATAGATGCAAGATGCGTGCAGGACAGCAGACATATTGACTTTAAGAATTCATTGTTTCACCCATGTCCCCAGATCACCTGTGGTCTAACTAGGCTTGCCACCCATCCCTTATAGTAATAAATAAATAAAATGAAGTGAATAATAATAATAATAATAATGATAATAATAATAATAATAATAATAATAATAATAATAAAAAAGTTGCATCCCATAATGAAACAATAAGGGACGTAACACAGGAAAAGCACTATTGTTTGGAGCTCAGGGGGCCCTTATTTCTCCTTATAGATGGCCCCAGGTCTGAGGCAAAGATCAGCACCATGCAGAGACATCACCAGTACACACAATAGTATTCAAATCCCGAATCATTCATCTTAATCCCCACATACCATCTGATCAGATGCTTTCAAGTGATTTACAGTACAGAAAAGAACAGAACAGTATCAGTTGAGCTGCAGGAGCATTTTTGGAGGCTTTCATTTGATAAGACTCCCTTATTTCCCCCTCAGTTTGTGGTGTTGAAGGCCTATTCATCCATAAACATTAATATTGACTCTCAATCCACTGAAAAAAAAAAATTGTAGTGTTCAAGTATGTTCAGCTGTGTAATTGACTGCAGGCCAGCAGATACACGCCTAATGCATTCATTCAGATTCCTGCTGCCCAAATCACGTATCTGCTCTCTGTGTGAAGATAACATTACACACTCACATGGCAAGAAACACGCTTACATTTTTTTTGGCATGCACACTGGCGCATTTACACAAGTGTCTTACTTGACAAGGGTTATTTGGCCAAGGTTAGGACCCATGTTGTTATGTCAGTTTAGACCAAGCCAGACAATATGAGTGAGATTCATTTGTCCCGTCCCAGTTCTTAGCAATCCAGATGGTTCCCTTCGTACCAAAACTGGAGTTTTTGCGTTTTCCATGTTTTTCCATGGGCCTCCTCCGAAGCAAAACAAGCATTCCTTCTGAGGAGAATATTTTTACTCTCTGTTTTAACACTTATCTGACACAGTAGCCCTTTAAAAGCGATTTTATTTTGATTAATTTATAATTTATTTAATTGAATTTAATGTAATATTAAGCAGTATATTTGTACACGCATGTTAGTGCATGAATTCAGATGTTAGATTGATACTACCTATTGACCGATTTCAAAATCTCTCTTTCAGAAGTTTGTTTTGCATTCAGGGGTTTTGAAAAAGGTAGTGAAAACAGATATATTTGTATAAACTTTAGTGCCTTTGTATTTCCTGGTGTACAATGAGTGAATCTCCCAGTAATGATCCAGAACTACTCCCTTAGCCTGTTACAGAGTTCACTCTGCTAGTAACTAGTGATGTCACGACCGCAGCCAATAGGCTTTCTTCCCTTCAGTGAAACAGGAAGTAATGTGACCTGTGGGGGGAGAGTAGGGCCTTTTCTGTAAACTGTCTCTCTCTTCCCTGCTGTCTGTGCTCGTGCTCCCTTTGTGTTCAGTTGGCTTGATAGTTGCTAACTACAGTCCATGTAGTTAAAGATTTAACTTTAAACATGAAGGGCACTAGCTCAAGAGCCAGGTCTCACCACAGCAAGTAGTTTAGGCCGACATTTTATCTGTCCAGGATTTGGAGCTTGGGCTCATGGAGACAAGATAATAAAGTATAACAAACTCATTGAGGACTTTGAAACCATTACGTGAATCTGAGGTAATCAGCTGAAAATTCTGTTGACATCTAAATCAGAGTTGTTAGTAAAAAATCCTCCTGCTGTGTAAGTAGTGTCCTTTACCTGAAAAGTGTTTTAATTTGAATGGTTACAGCACATCGTGTCGTTGTGGTGATTTGGGCAGAGTACGAGTGATGCAAAAGCACAGTTTGAATCAGATTCCCGAATCTTCTGGTCAGATGACAGATTGCTCTGGTGTGACATGGGTTTGGTATCCGGCAGTCTCTGGAGTTTTCCACAACACCAGGCCAAACTGGTCTAGCTGGAATTATGGGGTCTGCCAGTCTAAATGGCATTGCAAGATATCAGCTTTGATTTCAGCATTTAACAGTCACAAGACACATCAGTCTGAGAGAACATAGCAGGCCTTAAATGATGAAAGAGAGAGAGAGAGAGAGAGAGAGAGACTGACTTACTGACTGACACATTTTATAAGATGTTGGTGTATTTTGCTTTAGACAAGCTAACCACTTAAACCACATCACCACATGACATGAGAGATGTTTATTGCCTTATTCTATTACTAACCCATTTTCAGACTTCATTGTTAGTAAGCAATGATTAAATGTTGTATTGTTATTACAGTGCATGAAATGCCCTGTATTGTTATTCCTAGGCTTCTTATTCTTATTACAGTGCATGAAATGCCCTGTATTGTTATTCCTAGGCTTCTTCAACTTCTTCTTCTTATTATTATTATTACAGTGCATGAAATGCCCTGTATTGTTATTCCTAGGCTTCTTATTCTTATTACCGTAATTTACGGACAATTGAGAGCATCTGAACATACTGAATTTAAAAAAAACTTAACTTAAATAAGCCGCACATGTCTATAAGCCGCAGGTGCCTACCGGTACATTGAAACAAGTTAACTTTACACAGGCTAAAATGAATATCAAAAGTAATACAATAGTAATGCATATTATTAGTTTTGCCAGTTACGATAAGTGCACTGTTGCTTTAAGAGAGCACAGTTGCAAGAGTCAATCAGAAATAAGGTAGTTCTTCCTGTTCAGGTAGAACGTTAGATTGAAGACAGCGAGATAGAAGAAAGACGCTAGTTTGAAACCAGTGGGCTAAAGAACTTGAAAAGACTGGATTTGTATTGTTGTAAACTTTTATTTTATTTTCTAAAGTGTTTTGCGTTGTGTTCTGTCTACGACGGTAGACTGTGGTTATTTTGACATTAGTTAAGTTATTGAGAGATATTGAGAAATCGCGTGGAGCTAAGCATCCATGCGGCTGCATCCATGCTAGCATCCTAGCTCCAACAAAGCCACCATAAACACAAAGCCACCGCATACAGTCACACGTATCATAATCCATAAATTAGCCGCGTCATTGTTTAAGCCGCGCAGTTCAAAGCGTGGGAAAAAAGTAGCGGCTTATAGTCCCGGAAATTACGGTACAGTGCATGAAATGCCTTGTATTGTTGTTCCTAGGCTTCTTATACTTCTTCTTCTTATTATTATTACAGTGCATGAAATCTTCTTCTTCTTCTTTTTACCAACTTCTGCGCTTAATTCAGCTCGAACAGTTTTAACCGTTCATTTTTCTGAACTTTATACTTTTTAAGATAATAAAGAAAAACTAATACAAATTTTCCCATTGACTTATATTGGGCCATTGTGACATCATAATAGGGTAATTAAGCTGGCTTGCACCTGTGCTTCACTAGGTGGGTTTCCATTCAGCTTGTTCGCATTAGCTATGCGCATTCACGGTGATTCACACAAACCAAATGCGCATCAGCGACCGTTTCCAATCACCTGAGTTTTGTGTAGGCTATTCAATTCAATTCAATTCAATTTTATTTATATAGCGCCATAACAATACAATTGTCTCTAGGCGCTTTACAGAGCCCAGAGCCTGAAACCCCCTTAGTGCAAGCACAATGGCTTGCACTAAGGGGGAGAGAGAGAGAGGCTGCCTGGCTGGGTGTATGGGGATTTTATTTAGTATTTAGTTGGCTGGTGACAGTCGCAAAACGCGCCTTGTGCTGTACCCGGGATCTTCCGCACTCCTTCACGGTACAACATACGCTGTCTGTAGCCCAGTTTTGTTGATTAGGGGGGTATTGCATGTGTTTAGATGTGTTTAGCTATGCTGGCATTTAGCATTTAGTTTGGTTTGGCATTTAGTTTGGTTTAGCATTAGTTATGTTTAGTTATGCTGGCATTTAGCAATTAGTTTGGTTTGGTACATATGGAGATTTTAGTCCTGTTTAGCTTTGTTAGGGTTGCAGGGTACATCATACGCTGTCTGTAGCCCAGTGATATACGTCTTTATTTTATTTATTTATTATTATTATTTTTTTTTTGTGTGTGTTCAGATATGTCTAGTTATGCTTGCTGACTGGCTGGCCCAGCAGGTGATGGGTTTGTTGACGCAATTACTTATGGCTATAGGATGCACTAAAGAGGAATGTCTTTAGTCTTGATTTGAATATAGGTAGGGTGTCTGCATCTCGGATGGAGGCAGGGAGATTGTTCCAGAGGAGGGGGGCTCGGTAGCTAAAGGCTCTGACTCCTACTCTGGTTTTTGATATTCTTGGAATTACAAGGAGGCCTGCACTAGTCGGGAAGTAATAAATGCATGGATTAGTTTTTCTGCATCTTGGAGGGATAGGACTTTTCTAATTTTGGCAATATTGCGTAAATGAAAAAAATGATGTCTTTGAGATCTGTTTTATGTGTGAGTCAAGTAGGAGGTCTTGGTTGATAGTTACACCAAGGTTTTTGATGCTAGTATTGGGTGTTGGGATGCCATCGAGTGTGGATAGATGGCTAGATAGTGTCATTCTCAATTGATCGGGGCCTACAAGCATAACCTCAGTTTTATCAGAGTTGAGGAGCAGGAAGTTGTTAGCCATCCAAGATTTTACATCTTGCAGGCAAGTTTCTATCTTGGGTAAATGTACAATTTCATCAGGTTTCATGGATAGGTAGAGTTGGGTGTCATCAGCATAGCAGTGGAAGTTAATGCCATGGTTCCTTATGACAGCACCTAAGGGTAGCATGTAAAGGGAAAAGAGCAGTGGTCCGAGGACAGAGCCTTGGGGAACACCGTAGCTTACTCTAGTGTGATTGGATGACTTCTCATGGACATGAACGAATTGATGGCGATCAGAGAGGTAAGATCTAAACCAGGATAAGGCACAGCCTTTGATGCCAACATGATGTTCAAGTCTCTGTAATAGGATATGGTGATCTATAGTGTCAAAGGCGGCACTGAGGTCTAGGAGAACTAGTATTGAGGTGCACCCATGATCGGATGCGATTAGTAGGTCATTCAGGACTTTGACTAAGGCCGTTTCAGTGCTGTGGTGGGCTCTAAAGCCAGATTGGAGGGTTTCTTCGATTTTGTTTTGGTGTAGAAAGGAAGTAAGTTGCTTAGCTACTATTTTTTCAAGTATTTTTGACAAGAAGGGGAGGTTAGATATGGGTCTATAGTTAGCTAGATTATCAGGATCAAGGTTAGGTTTTTTGAGAGATGGTTTGATCACTGCTATTTTGAATGATTTGGGGACGTATCCTGAAATTAGTGAATTATTCATTACATTAAGTAATGTCTCACTTAATAAGGGTAGTGCATGTTTAAGAAGTTTTGTGGGGATAGGATCTAGTAGGCACGTCGATGATTTAGAGGAGAGGATGAGGGAGTTTAGTTCAGGGAGGTCAATGGGTGCGAAGGATTCAAGGAGAGCACCAGGTTGAGGGGGTGTTGCCATAGCCATAGGGCATTTTGGAAGAGGTGTAAGGTCATAGAGGGGGAGGAGACTATGAATTTGTTCTCTTATTGTTAGAATTTTGTTATTGAAAAAGGTCATGAAATCATTACAACTAAAGCTTATGGGAACAGAATGTTCGATTGTATTGTGTTTTTTTGTTAGCCTAGAAATGGTGTTAAATAGGAACTTTGGGTTGTTTTTATTATTATCAATCAATGAAGAATAGTAAGCCGATTTCGCCTCAGAAAGTACTCGTTTGTAGCTTAGAAGACTATCCTTCCATGCCAGGTGGAATTCCTCAAGTTTGGTGGAGTACCATTTTTTTTCTAGTTTTCGTGTGGTTTGTTTAAGTGCACGAGTCTGATCAGTGTACCATGGGGCCAGTCTTTTCAGTTTTCTTATTCTCTTTTTTAGTGGCGCAACAGCGTCAAGGGTTGAGTGGAGCGCATGTATGACGCCCTCCGTTAGTAGGTCGATATGGGGTGGGGGTGTGCGTACGTCATTTACTTTGCCAGTGGTAGGAGCTGTGGCAAGAGCGACTGGTAGTTTTGATATGAATTCTGCTGTAGTCCTGTCGGATAGACAGCGGCTGTAGAAGTAGGTTAATTCCGTTGTTGGACGGAGATCTAATTTCATGTTGAATGTAATTAGGTGGTTATCTGAAAGGGCAGTATTATAATTTATAATGTACGCCCTTCTCTCTGCAGTCAGAATTATCAATGCTGTAGCTATTGAGCTATTTACTTTAATAGCTGCTAGAAGGAGAAGGCGTAGAATGATTTTACATATGTTACGCACTCAGATAGAAGCGAATTCCATACCCATACATCTGGGAATGAGCGCGGTCTAGGGAGTTTATTTATTTGGTGAAGGCCCACTTCACTGATCAGCTGTGGGTGGAAAACTTCAGGCTAACCAGGTCAGGATTCGAATAATTGTGCCAACTAATAGGCCCTGCTGTGTCGCCTGCAAGTGTTTGCTGCCGAAAGCCGCATTGCTATAGCGCTTTATAAACTTGCAACATGCGCAGTTGTGCAATACCGTGTTGTGGGAGAAACTTTTGGCTTAAGCAAGACTACTGGTCATAGATGTGTGTATGCAGTATGCTTTGCCATCCATGAACAAGCCAAACAACATACAAAGTTACCCGACCTTGGCGGGGCGCAAGAGATTGCTGACCGCAACAACCGCGCACACCATGTCCCGCAGGTGTTTGGTGCACTGGATGGAACTCACGTTCCCATACTTCCCCCAGCAGCAGGCTATCGGGATTTTGTCAACCGTAAAGAATGGCCCAGTATCATTCTTCAAGCCCTTGTTGATGATACATTGATAGATAGATAGATAGATAGATAGATAGATGGATACTTTATTAATCCCGAAGGAAATTTAGGTCATCCAGTAGCTTATACACTTAACTTAACTCACAAACATACATACACAAATCACAGTAGAAAAACAATACACATAGGGAAAACATGTTCACAGGGAGTGGGGTGTATACAGATATTATACAGATATTACAGTGTGCATTGATTGTGTCAGTGTTGATGTCCACAAGGAAAGTAGTGCAAAGAGTGCAGAGAGATAGTGTTCATGTGCTTGTGTGGATAGTGCAAAGATAGAGTACTTGTGCTTGTGTGTGTGAGGATAGTGCAAAGTGATATAAATAGTAAAGACTGTGCAATGGGCTAGTATAGCCAGTAAAAGATAAAAAAGATGAAAAGATGGACAGTGGGATGGAAAAATTAAGAGCTGAGAAGAGGAGGGGAGACTGAAGAAGACTCATGCAGAGAAGTCCATCTCCCTCCCCCTCCCCTTCTGTGTGGCATTAAAAAGCTGGATGGCCCTGGGGACAAAGGACTTTCTCAGCCTGTCCGATGAGCATGACAGTGACAGGAGTCTGCCACTGATATTTAGAGATCTCTGTGTTGGCACACCCGGTAGCGCGCACGATGCTGCTGTGTTCGCCTCCTCCTGGCTTTTCAGGTAGGCTAAAGGTTTTGGAACCATTTGTTTAATTTGATATGATAGTAGTAATAATAATAATAATAATAATAATAATAATGATAGCCTAATAATAAAGGTAGGCTACAGTTAAACAATATACCTTCCAAGTTTGCACGCAAATCAAGTTAATCGGTTAGCCTACAATAAACTAGGTGTCCATGGGCAATGAGGGGAAACAACCCACAGAAACCATAGATATATTATAGTAGTATATAACAGCAACTGCATATGCTGCATGAGGTGTGGTGTATTAGCTGGCAGTCTGAGAAGCAGTAGAGGAACAGCACAGTTGTCTCTCACTGCAACAGGACGTAGTCTACAGTCCAACTCCGAACATAAACATAAACACAAATGACGCGAATCGCTCGAATAAACTGTTTCCATCTACGTTAAGAGCATTAACTCAATTCGAATAACTAGTTAAACCACCTCCCTCTGGCGAATCGAATTTGTATGCGCATTGGGGAAGTTAATGCGCATCGCACGCGTTTCCAACCAGGATTAAATATTCGCATAGAGAAAATGCGCATTAAAACATGGGATGGAAACGCACCTACTGAAACCTGCGCCAAGGTTCCAAGGCTCCTCTTCTCTCTGTCCCTCTCCATTCAACTGTATAACTAGGAATATTAAGAGACACCTTCCATACTCTACTTTTTGTTTTCTCCATCTTTCTCTTCATCTCTCTCAGTCTACTTTCTCTCACACCATATCTCTGCTTCGCTCAATTTTTCTCTCCTTCTTTCAATATTTTCCCTCTTCACCCTCTTAAATCTCTTTATCCATAACCACTCCTGTTCACTCTTCTATCCTTTCTTCTTTCAATTACTCTGCCCATCAATTCCTACACTTTTTTGTCAGCCTTCTTTGACTTTACAGTCCTCTATCCTCCATCACACTCCATCTCTCTGCTTCACTCCATTTTCTCTTCTTTCAATATTTTCCCTCTTCACTGTTTTTGTCTCATTATCCATAGCCACACCTGTTCACTCTTCTTTCAATTACTCTGTCCATCAATTCCTTCACTTTTTTCAACTTTTTTGTCAGCCTTCTTTGACTTTACAGTCCTCTATTCTCCCTTCCATTTACTTTACTTTCTCCATGCCATGTCTATATATTCCACTTTATCCATCGATCATTCTAACCTCTCCTTCATCCAGTCAATTCTCTTTCCTTTTTTCACTCATTCTTTCTCTGTAGAACTTGTAGAATCTCACTCCCTCTTTCCTGTCCATGGCCACTCTTCTTTCCTTTCTTATTTCACTCTTGTTCACTCTTCTTTCCTTTCTTCTTTCAATTACTCTGTCCATCAATTTCTACTCTTTTCTCAACTTATTTTTTCAACTATCCTCCCTCCCATTTCCTTTACTTCCTCCATGCCATGTCTATATATTCTACTTTATCCATCGATCATTCTAACATCACCTTCCTCCCCTATGTCCATTGTCTTTCCTACTTTCACTTATTCTCTCCCTCTGTAGAGCCTCCATCCACTTGTTTTTTCTATCCCTCTCCAACTCCTCTTTCTCACAATCCATCTCTCTGCTTCAGTCCATTTCAAACTTTTCCCTCTTCACTCTCTCTTTACTGTCTTTATCCACAGCCACTGTTGTTCACTCTTTTTCCTTTCTTCTTTCACTCTTGTTCACTCTTCTTTCATTTCTTCTTTCTTTCTTAACTTAACTCTCTTTCTTTCAGTATTTTCCCTCTTCACTCTCTTTTTACTGTCTTTATCCATAGCCACTCTTGTTCACACTTCTTTCCTTTCTTTTTCCTTTCTTAACTTTTGCATTTCATGCACTGGTATTCCCTTCTGGAAATGCATATTCTAGTTCACTGTAAAATCACTCTTGATTCATTATATAGCTTGCTACTTTAACATGTCCCAAATAAAACAATACCTGGTTATCCATCAGTTTTTCAGTATCAGTCTGACTTTTCCTGATATGTACTGTCACAAACCGGAGTGTCACACAGATTGGACAGCTTGTATAAGGGGAAGAAGGAATGCAAAAAGTGGATGTGGAATTGTCTCTCATGTGAGCCATTTTTTCAAATGAAATGTGTCTTGTATGTGCTGGGCTGAGTTTGTGCTATTTGTGTTCTTCCATCCATAAAAACACAGCAGAAAAATAAAGTCCTAATTTTTCTACAAAATGTTTCTTCATTCTGCATTCATCTTTCCTTTGGTGTGTTTAACTTGTGATGTCAGCCTGAAAGAAAAGGTTTCAGCCAGTTAATGTCAAGGTGTGACGCCACCGGGTTGTGGTGCCCTAGGGACCTCAGGCTTTCTTGGGAAATTTGAAAAGCATGTTTAAAAAAACACATGAACCTATGGTTATACCAACCCACGCAAAGACACACACACAGACACACACACACACACACTAAACCCTCTCACACACACACACAGCCAGGCACACATGATATTTACATTTCAAAGCAAAATTAACATTCTATTTTGCATTCAAATATTTGACAAACTGTTACAAACATATGTGTCTACACTTTTAAGCTAAGGTGATCTGAATACTTCAGTTGTCTGAGTTGAGTTGAGCCTGGTTGCCATGGAAGTTGAGCCTGGTTGCCATGGAAGTCAACCAGTCGCTGGGCTGCTAAACCACCCATGACTCATGAGGGGGCAGCGGCTGTCTGAGTCTCCCCCAGTGACGAGAGAGAGAGAGAGAGAGAGAGAGAGAAGAGAGAGAAGAAAAAGCACCGGCACAGCACCCTCCCCAGAGACACACGCGCATAGAGGACAGCTCCACACAGTCAAAAGAGGACCTACAGAGAACCACCAGAGACCTGCCAGAGGAACATCACAGAACCACCAGAGAACCCGCCGGAGAACCCGCCAGAGAACCCGCAAGAGGAACATCACAGAACCGCCAGAGAACCCGTCAGAGAACCCGCCAGAGGAACATGGTATCAGCAGGACTTCAGATTGGGGGCACAGCCCTGGGCATCCTGGGCTGGATTGGGGTGATCGTGGTGTGCGCGCTGCCCATGTGGGGCGTGACGACGTTCATCGGCAGCAACATCGTCACGTCACAGACATTTTGGGAGGGCATCTGGATGAACTGCGTGGTGCAGAGCACGGGCCAGATGCAGTGCAAGGTCTACGACTCCATGCTGCCGCTGCCCCAGGACCTGCAGGCGGCACGCGCCCTCACCATCATCGCCGTCCTGGTGGGCATTGTGGGCATCCTGCTGGCCTTGGCCGGGGGCAAGTGCACCAACTGCGTCGAGGACGAGAGCGCCAAGTCGAAGGTCGGGGTGGCGTCAGGCGTGGTCTTCATCATCGCTGGCGTCCTCTGCCTCATCCCCGTCTGCTGGACGGCCAACACCATCATCCAGGAGTTCTACAACCCCTTGGTGGTGAGCGCGCAGAAGCGGGAGCTGGGGGCCGCCCTCTACATCGGCTGGGGCGCCTCCGCGCTGCTCCTCATCGGGGGAGGCCTGCTCTGCGCCAACTGCCCCAAGGAGGATACCTACGCCGCCAAGTACTCGGCCGCGCGCTCCGCCGGCTCCAAGGACTACGTCTGAGAGAGAAGAGGAGAGCAGAGCAGAGGAGAGAAGAGGAGAAGAGAGAAGACAGGAGAGAGGAGAGGAGAGGAGAAGAGAAGAGAGAGGACAGGAGAGAGGAGAGGAGAGGAGAAGAGAAGAGAGAGGACAGGAGAGAGGAGAGGAGAAGAGAGAGGACGGGAGAGAGGAGAGGAGAAGAGAGAGGACGGGAGAGAGGAGAGAAGAGGAGAAGAGAGAGGACAGGAGAGAGGAGAGGAGAGGAGAAGAGAAGAGAGAGGACGGGAGAGAGGAGAGGAGAAGAGAGGAGAAGAGAGAGGAGAGGAGAAGAGAAGAGAGAGGACGGGAGAGAGGAGAGGAGAGGAGAGGAGAGGAGAGAGGAGGAATAAAAGCTTAAAGAAAAAGACTGGCCTTTGTAAAAGAAATCGTTGCCACATTTCATTTGTTCTGGAGCTTTGAAAAGCAGGTGAATGCCATGGAGTGAATACCATGGGAGGGGAGGCTTCCGCCTAAGCCAGGGTGGGAGCAGCAGTCCTTTGTGAAGGTCTTTACCTGGGTGTGCACTCACAGGCATCAGGGAGTACCTGCCAAGCAACGCGCTGTAAAGACTGAACGTAGGTGTTGTCATCAGTTGTACAGATTTTTATACCATGTTTAATGATCCTTCTATTATTACATCTGTTTTTATTTTTGTATGTGTGATGCAGTGTATATTGTAAATTCTGACTGTTTAAAAAAATTCTAAAAGATATTAATGTTAAGACATTGCAATAAACATTTTGAATTTAACATACCTTTCCTCTTCCTTTGTCCTAATGTGTTTAATGTGTTTATACTGGCACAGAGGAGCTGATGGAGTATTTAAGTTACTGTCATACCACAGGCTTTCAAACAGGTGGCAGGAGACTCAGAATGGTCCCTTAACGCAAACGAGATGTCATGGGATGTGTGGAACCACAATCTCATTCCCAAATAGTAACTCATTATTGACCAGATCAGATACAAATAATCAAACCAAACTAATAAGTAGTTTATAGCAGGTAAACCAATGCCTTTGATGTCTTAAGAATTAAAGACACGGCAACTACACACAACGAAACAAAGCAACATCATAACACACATACAGTCACTCAACACCCACATAACACCGCCATATGACATATTCCCAAAGTATATTAGTGCGAATACATCCATAGCCTCTCAATAAACTAGCCGTGAATGCAAGGCTTGATTTATCAGTGCCTGTAAACGACTATAATAGGATGGCAACTGCAATTGCACGGAAATCTTTTTTTCATTTAGATGTGAGGCAGAAGTTGCTTCTCCGACATCATGTGACTCCAGTATATGCAGTGGTTTGGGGGGGATCCAAAGCTGGAGGAAATACTGTGTGTAGGACTGGAAGTTGTAAATCTATTATGACAATAATAGGCTGTTTCTTTTTCACGAAAGTTTGAAAAAGTATTTCATTTTTAAGAGTATTTAATTTAAGTATTTTCACAATTTAAAAGTATTACTTGAAAATATTCTTAACGAATCTGCAGTTGCACCAAATAACATACTATACAGTGTGAAAATGTGTTAGCCTGAACGAAAAATACATCTTTAAATATCCAACATAACCTACATCAAGGTTTTCTGAGAAATTTGGTCGCTTCTACTATATCACGTGCCTTTGTGCTGTAACATTTATCCAAGGCTATTCATAGAAACTATAACACCCTTCTTTGTATTTGCACTACCTATCAGAGTGTCTGCTTGCCAATGCTAATCGGGATGGTCGGCTATCCTGCAGTCTATTGTCCCATATGAACTAAATGAACGGTCTTAAAAGAAGGCTAAATCTCAACCCTCTAGCCCAGGGGTATTCAATAGGCGGACCCCGGTCCGGATCCGGACCCAGACGCAATCAAATGTGGACCGAAGCCAAAATCATTTTTTTTATTTAAATCATGATCCAAGCGAGTTTTCATTGTTGCGTGATTTCGTGCTATATATTTTTTCCCATATTCGGTGTGGTTTCTATCTTCCGTGTCCAATACAGAGGTACAATCAGGAGCTGAAAAAACAACATCACTATGACAACTCACTCACTCAATATTGGCCGCGAGCTCTGCGGGTCACGCAGGTTGTGTGTGTCAATGGCAACAACGCGGGCAGATCGATTTGTGAACAGTATCTGTTTATCAGCAAACGAAAATTATGGCGTGCTCTAAACCCGACACAAAACGAAAAGTTGATTCCAAAAATCGCGAATTTAAGAGAGTGGACTGACAAGTAGCTATGCATTTGTGCTGCCTGTGGGGAGCACAACACCGATGTGTTTAATCTGCAACGAGACGGTTGCCCTTGTGAAAAGTGGTAACGTGAAACGTCACTATGAAACAAAGCATGCACACTTCGAACAAAATTACCCCCAGAACTCTGAGGTAAGGGCCAGAAAAATAAACCAACTGCAATCATCATACCAAGCAACATGCAGTGTAATAGTTAGATCAGCCACACAACAAGAGCGTGCATACCTCAACAAACTGTTGTGAGTCTGCCCTTTCAACCATGAATATGGTGCAAAACAAATACAGGAGCACACTCACAAATGGACACTTACATCAGTGCCTCCGCCTGGCCCTCAAATCTTTAATGCCCAAGTTTAACGCACAAAAAGGTGTCACCTTTCACAGAAATAAGGCCAGACCACATCACGTTTTGTGCATAGTTCAAACTTTTTTGTTGGAGTTATGTTTTTGAATTTTGACCGTCACTGTTCCGGACTTGAATGGAAATTTGGCGAGTGGACCTTTTGGGTTTCTAATTGAGTACCCCTGCTCTAGCCTATGAGTCTAAAATTGCATCCTGAAGTTGATTTCACTTCCGAATAGTTTACACGATACCCAATCTAATTTCGTGAGTCATTGCGCATGCTTGAAGATGCCAATAAAGTCCCAGAAAATACTTCGTAGGTTACTAGATGAGAACGGGGAATCTTTCGGAGCAGTCATTAAAGTCTTGCAGCAGAAAATTTCAAAGGAAAAGAAGCAGGTAGGTCTAATAGAGTATCTTATATTGTAATTGATAATAGCCTAAAAACATTGTTGGTCTTTGTAAAAATGCATTGAAAAGGAGGAAATTATTTGTTCCAGTGATTTGCTGATGGTAATTTGTGTTTTTGCTGATAGTCTAACATAGGGTGAGCAGATTTCCCGGACCTAAAACCGGGACACTTTGCGTGTGACCGTAATGCTTGTGCACGCACACGCTTTTTATCCTGAACATGTGCCCAGGTCAGACATAGACATACATTTTGCCAACAGCACACGTAGGCCTACTGTTCACAACATATGGGGTATCTCAGTTAATATTCATGCATTTTCTATGTAGCCTGCCTATCTAAGAAATAATATTAAAAGACATTGAGTGAGTTTTGTGTGGGACCAACTTTATTTTTCAGAATGAAAGCATTATTTTGGAAAATGTACCCACTGAACTTGTGAAAAATGGTGTGAAAAGGTATTTTTCATTGCATGGCAAAAAAACTAACTATTTTGAACTGGTGCCACAGGCTTGAACTAAAGTTATGGTGACACTTTACAGTAAGGATACATGAATTATGAATTATTATTGTGCTTTACTTCATTCCTTTATATCTTATGAATCATCAGGAATTGACACGAGTTCATAGCCTCTCATTCATAACCTCATGCATGAACAACACATCAACTAAAGCATTATGCACAAGTTGTGTTCAAATCAGAATTTGCGCAGTGATGACCACATTGTTTTGCATAAAAAGAAATAATCATGATCATATTTATTAAATCATAATTCATAATGATGTGCCGTACCTAATGCTTTATTTGTGTTGTTTATTTATGAGGTCACGAATGACATACTATGAACACATCAATTCCTGATGATTCATGGGATATTAAGGAATGCAGTAATACATAAATCATTAATGACATAATGCATAATAATACATATACTACATCAATTAATTCATGCGTGAATTCATGATAATTGTATCCTGTAACTTTAGCGTAAAGTGTTACCAGTGTTATTCCAACAACACACACACACCCTATTGGAAACATTCATTCCGTATATTTGTTAGAGGAGTGAATTTGATGAAGTATCATTTTATTGGCTGAAAGCCTGCTGAGAAATTGCGCACAGGTGTCAGCAAAATTAGCCTTTCTCTTCGGCATTGTCGTAGTGGAGCCTAGCTATTGATATAGCCTGACCGTTAAAACGAGAAAGATAAGAAGAGGCTTTGCAACAATGTTTGCAAATATACATTGTAACGCTAGCTGCACAGATTATGCAGACGCAGACCACTACGATTGACACACACACACATTGTTCAAATCATACGCTGGACGCTTTATTAGTCTTTCTACATGGGTTTAGTTAATGATCGGGCTATAATAAGACCACATCGGCAATGTTATCGCTGACAACCGGGACAATTTCATAGTGGTTGGTGTAAACCGGGACATTTTAGCGTCCTGACAGGTTTTTGTCGGGACTAGGGACACGCAACTCAAAATCGGGACTGTCCCGGTCAAACCGGGACGTCTGGTCACCCTAGTCTAACAGCAATTTACAGATATGCTTGGTATTGGTGAGCGGATTCACGCATGTTGAATACAAAGTATGTAGCCTACTAACTTCAAACAAATAGGCCTGCAAGTTTCTGTATGATAAAACTGCCGTCTTATTGAGGATTCACGCACGTTAACTTAAATGTATCCTTTGTAGCCTAGTAAATCACACACGCACGGTGCGTTGCCTTTCAAGTTTACTTGCAATAACTAGGCCTGTTGTTTTGCATGAAAAAAAAATCAACCTTCCTAGTATTTAGTGTATTCTGATTATGTTGTCTTGCATCAGGCTGGAACTGCACTTGTTTTCATTTCTCTGACCCTGAAAATTGAAAATATGAACGCATAGGAACCGAGACCCAAGATGAATATAATGCACATAAATAAAGTGAGGTACTGTTTGGTGGTCCTTGCATAAATGCATTGATATGCTTGGCCTTTAAGCATTTTAATCTTTGAAAGCAGAAACCTATACTCTCAGAAAACGGAATAAATGACTTGGACCGTCGTCTCTCACTAACTGATGCCGCTCGTTACTGCCAGGTTCCAGCACCATTCCCAAAGTATATTAGTGCGACATCATCCATAGCCTCTCAATAAACTAGCCGTGAATGCAAGGCTTGATTTATCAGTGCCGACATATTAACGCCATCCTATTATAGTCGTTTATATGGATGATGGATGATGTCGCACTAATATACTTTATTCACTCCGGTCTGGTCTCACTTCCTATATTGTATTCAATTACATTCTTTATTTAATTTCTTGAAGGAGGCTTTACAGGTTGGTCAATAAAACCTGTCAATGTGTTTATTGTCACATGCACCAAATAGCTTCCCCGCAGTGAAATTCTTATGACCTGGCATGCAACATCTACGCAGTAGACGGCATACAAGATACAAAAATAACATAACAAAAATAACATATAACATAACATTATAACATATTTCATATAACAAGTAACAACAATTTAAATTTAAAAGAAGGGCTAGCAGCAGTTTACAGGGTGAAGGAGTGAGGAATATTAAACTAAAATATGTGCATATATATGTGGTAAGTGTAGTTGTATGAGTGGGGGAGCAGAATGTACATGGTGATGACAACTGTTCAGTGGGTCAATGTTTGTTGTTTTGTGTTATAAAGTATCCGAATGAGAGTTGAAACCGTCTTTATTCACAACCACAGTTTACACCAAGAGCATCCATGTGTGTCGAGCTCCCGCTAACAACCTAACTAATAACGTGAAGTTAATCCCGCGAGACCCACTCATAGTACGGTAACACTTTAGGATCAAACAGTTAAACAGTACAGCTATCTACATCCCCCTTCTTTAGCTGCGGCTCCTGAACATGAGAAAAATAGAATCACACACTTCTGCACTAACAGCAGTTTTATAATAGAAATGTAAATATGATCTGGTTTACTTAAAAGTAACTCTGTGAGTGGCCCACAACTAAATGCATTGTCAACAGAATAAAACATTATGCAGATCACGAAGAACAAAGTATTATTTCTGACATTTTGGATTCAATAAACAACAGCAGCTATCTCAGTTCATGTATTTTGTATTTGGCCTAGAGGCTCTGCCAGACCTAGTGAGATACATCGAAGTGGAGACTTGAACTGGGCTTTTGGCCTGTGGTTCTACGCGTTGCTGGGATGCCACGCCTTGCTGGGATGCAATGGTGGGAGACTTTTCTGGACTTAGTTGTCTGTGACACTGTTCTGCTGGTGTTTGTTCAGCTCTTTCAGTCCTTTGTATTTTGTCCATGTCAGGGTCAAGTGTGTAACCTGTTGTGTTCAATTCATCAGTGTCTGTGACGCTCTTTGGAGGCTGTGGCTCCATCACTGGCAGGATGTGGCGTCGGTTACGCCTGTATTCCTTCCCTTCAGAATCTACCACATATGAGCGTGGCTCATCACACTTTAGCTTCACAATTCTAACTTTATCATGTCCCCTTTTTGTTTGGAGTTTTACCACCTGGTTTGGTTTCAGGGGGCGTAGTGGTTTGCTGGTCTTGTCGTAGTAGTGTTTTTGTGTTCTTTGTGTTCTTTGTTAATTGTGCTTTGATGCTGGTTGGGGTTCTTGCAGCTGGTTTTAGCAATTGTTTGCAGATGGGCAGAATGGTCCGAGTGCGACGGGACAACAGCCTTTGTGCAGCTGACCCCAAGATGTTGTCTCGGGGCATGTTTCGTATGCCAAGCAGATTCAGGTAGAAGTCTGTCCCGTCTCTCTCTGTGGTCTCTAACAGTTTCTTTGCACTCCTTACGGCCCTCTCACTGAGTCCATTGGACTGTGGATACTCTGGACTGCTCGTCACATGCTGGAAATCCCAAGATCGGGCAAAGTCATGGAAAGCCTGGCTGGTATACTGGGTGCCATTGTCTGAGTACAGCTTCTGTGGTATGCCGTGGACTGAGAAGTGACGCTTTAGCTTATTGATGACAGTCAATGATGACAGGCTGCTGAGCTGGTCAATTTCAAACCAGCCAGAGTATGAATCAACAAGCACCAGGTAATGGTGATTCTTCCATTCGAATATGTCTGTGGCGACAAGAGACCAGGGCAGGTCTGGGACTGTGTGCAGTTTTAGCGGCTCTTTTTGTTGGTGGGGCCTCAGGCTGTTACAGACGCTGCATGCCATTATGGCAGCCTGAATGCCCTCATTTAAAGTTGGCCAGAAGACACTTTCCCCTGCCCTTTTCTTTGTGGACTCAACTCCTGGGTGTCCCATGTGGAGCACCTTCAGGTATTCTGAGTGCAGGGCAGCGGGCACGACCGCCCTGTTTCCTTTCATGATGATCCTGTCTTCGACAGTGAGTTCATCACAGAAACTGAAGAATGGTCTCACTTCTGTAGGTACGCTGCATGGACGCCTTGGCCAGCCCTGTTGAATGAAACAGGTGAGTTTCTGCAGCACTGTGTCTGCAGCAGTGTATTGACGGAGTTCTTCAAGGCGCCGTGGGGATATTAGTTGAACTGTCATCACCTGAAACTCTGGCCGTTCTGCCCTCTGGGGGCTGACGTTGCATCTCGGTGCACGGGAAAGGGTGTTGGCTAAGTAGAGATGCTTTCCTTTTTTGTAGGTGAGAGTCAGGTCGAATTTTTGCAACTGTAACATGCGTTGCAGGCGAGCTGGGATGGTGTGAAATGGCTTGTTGTGAATGGTGACCAGTGGTCAGTCTCAACCACAACCGGCTTGCCGTAGATGTAGTCATAGAACTTGTAGCAGGCGAAGACCACTGCCAGGAGTTCCTTTTCGATTTGCGCGTATCTCGTCTCCGTTTGGGTCAGTGTGCGAGACGCATATGCCACAGGATTCCCCTCTTGGAGACAAGCAGCCCCTAAACCATATTGTGATGCATCGCAGCTGAGTGTCACTGGTTGCCTCACATCATAGTAATGGAGTACAGGTGGGCTGCTGATGCAGGTCTTGAGCTTGTCAAAAGCATTCTGTTGAGTCTCCGTCCTATTCCACACCACTTCCTTGTGAAGCAGCTGACGTAGTGGTGTGGTAAGGTCACTTAGGTTTGGAATGAATTTGCCCAAGTAGTTTACCATTCCTAAAAAATGCTGAAGAGCTGGCTCGTCCTCTGGGGGTGGTATTTCACTGATTGCTTTAATTTTTTTAGGGTCTGCTTTTAATCCTTTATCTGTGAATGTGTGCCCAACATAGCTCACCTCATTGAGTCCAAACTTGCATTTGCTGGGATTCAGTCTCAGTTTCACCTGCCTGGCACGATCCAGTACCTTTTTCAGGTTTCTCTCATGCTCATCAGGGTCTTTGCCACCAATGATGATGTCGTCCACGATTATAGCACATGGATATCCTGCAGAGATGTGTTCCATGGCTCTTTGAAACACTTCTGAGGCTGTGCTGATTCCGAAAGGCATCTTTAAGAATTTGAATCGCCCGTACGGAGTTGTGAATGTTGTGCGGAGGAATGAGGCATCATCCAGTTTGACTTGCCAGAAGGAGCTTTTGGCATCAAGGATGGAAAAGATAATGGCACCTGACATCTGAGCGGCAACCTCCTCCACCGTGCGCATGGGCTGGTGAGGGCGCATGAGGGCCTTGTTTAGGTTTCTGGAGTCTATGCAGATGCGCACATCACCCGTCTCTTTCTTATGTGTGGCCATCTCTTTCTTAACTCTGGCCACAGAGTTTGCATTCTTTGGAGCTCTTGTTCCACTTTTTTTTGCATTGCAGCTGGGATGCGACGTGGAGGGCTGACGACCGGTGTTATCTCTGGATCTACCTTCATTGAGTATGTTACAGGTAAGTCACCGACTTCATCTTTGAATAGGTCTGCATATCCCTGAAACATTTTTTGTGACAGGGTGTGATCCTTAACACAGTCTAGGTGGAATACCTCACTGCTGAAGGTGACCAGCTTCATATGTAGGCTGTCCTGTAGGCCAAGAATGGAGTGAACATTTTCTTTCACCACTTGAAACTGTAGGTTGTACAGCTGTTCATTTAGCTTGCATGGTAATGTCACTGTGCCAATTGGTTTGATTATAGATCCGCCAAATGCTACAAGATTGACCTGGCATTGGCATGGGCAGTTCTTCAGTGTGCCTGAAAACGAGAGGGTCCGGACATCTGAATCCATTTGCCATTTCGATGTTGTTGCTTACCGCAGTCGAAACTTCAAAGTTAACATGGGCTACTTCTTAGAGATGAAGTTGTCCGAGTGATGTCTTCATGAACGATATCCCACTTCTGTCACCATGTTGTTTTGTGTTATAAAGTATCCGAATGAGAGTTGAAAGCGTCTTTATTCACAACCACAGTTTACACCAAGAGCATCCATGTGTGTTGAGCTCCCGCTAACAACATAACTAATAACGTGAAGTTAATCCTGCAAGACCCACTCATAGTACGGTAACACTTTAGGATCAAACAGTTAAACAGTACAGCTATCTACAATGTTGTTGGTTCAGAAGCCTTACAGCCTGGGGGAAAAAGCTGTTTGTGAGTCTGGTAGTCCGTGCTTGGATGCTCCTGTAACGTCTACCAGATGGCAGTAGTGTGAGTCTTCCATAGCCTGGGTGGCTGTGGTCCTTTACGATGTTCCGTGCTTTTCTCAGTCATCTTGTGTTGTAGATGCCTTGCACGGAAGGGAGATGGCCGCGATGATACAGTCAAGCCACTGAGAGAGGAAGAAAGCTAGTGGAAGCTACGGTCTCAATACCACACGTGAATAGGTGCACACAACCCTTTGGGCACCACACTACAAACTTCAAGTTCTGGTGAACCACTCAGATAAGTTAAGGATTGCAACACTAGTCATTAAGTGAAGTTTCACACTACGGAAACCAGTTTCCCTGGGCCTACAAGGTGTTATGGCTTGACCAATACAGGGGCTGACAATGGGGAAGACAATGAAGAAAACAAAAGAAAGAAAACTTCTCAAACCCGGGACTCGTTCACTAAGACATACACACAGTCCCCAGGCTAGAGGGAAAATCAAAGCCAAGTCACTCGGAGTAGCAAACTCACACACACATGCATACAAACAATCTCAAAAGAACAGCAGCTCATATGAATTAGGGAGGCATCTGCACTTTTACATTTATCACATCTGGGAGAAATATTTGGGTGTATTTTAGAAAGTTTTACCTTAGACAGATGGACACGATGCACAACCTTAAACTGTCCATGCACCTGTCTAAGAATTGACTCCCAGCTACTATCTGGAAGGCATTGACCTAAGTCCTGCTCCCAGGCTGCCCGGACTGCAGCCAAAGGTGGAGAGTCCAGACCCGACATTAATTTGTACAACCTTGAAATAGATCCCCTAGCAAATGGGTCAAGAGAGAGAAAGGCATCCAAAGAGTTCACAGGTGGCATAGATGGGAAGTTTGGTACTTGGCACAAAATGTCTGACCTGGAGAAATCTGAAAAAAATCTGTCTTGATAACTGCTCAAAAGAGGCAAACTATAAATAGTTCTTAAAACAGTGTAGACCTAGTTCATGCCATGCCATACATATCTTATCTTGCATCGATGGAGCAAATAAGTGGTTCAATGCTATGGGGCTTAGTAGGGACGCTCTCTGAAAGCCAAATGTCTTCCTGAACTGAAGCCACACCCTAAGAGAGTGGTTTACCACTGGGTTGTTTGTAGGCGTACGGCTAATCCCAGGGAGAGCAGCACCCAAATATGCTGACAAAGAGGTCTGCCTACAAGCACTGTTTTCCATGGAAACCCAGGATGGACATTCAAGGTTGAGATGGTAACGCCACCAGTATAACATGCACCGTAGGTTGGCTGCCCAGTAGTAGTATTTAAAGTTGGGAAGAGCCATGCCACCCTGGTCTTTTGGTCTTTGGAGAAAGGCCTTACGTAGTCTAAGCTGATAATGGAATCTAAAGATTTGTAAAAGGAAAGAGGAAGAAAGACAGGTATGCACTGGAACAGATACAAATACTTGGGAAGAATGGTCATTTTGATTGAGTTGACCCGGCCAATGAGAGTCATGTTCAGAGGGGACCATTTTGAGAGGCCTTGATTAGTTTGTTCTAACAATTTGGCAAAATTAGCCTCGAAGAGGTGATTGTAAGAGCGTGTAACATTAACCCCTAGGTATGTACATTTAAGCGTAGTTGTGATGCCTGATGATTAATAGGGAAAAGTTCACTCTTGTGCAAGTTCAATTTGTATCCAGAGGATTGGCTACATTTATTAAGCAAGGACATAGCAGCAAGTAATGACACACCTGGATTAGAAATATAAAGCAAGAGGTCATCGGCAAATAAAGATACCCTGTGCTCAGATCCCCCCTGCACCACACCTGTGATTTGGTTGGAATCGCAAAGTGCTATTGCTAGTGGTTCAATAGCAAGGGCAAAGAGTAGAGGACTGAGGGGGCAGCCCTGTCGGGTGCCACGGTGTAGAGAGAATGGAGCGGAGTACTGACTATTGGTTAGGACTGATGCAGAGGGTGCGCTGTACAGCAGTCTTATCCAGGTGTCAGGATCCTGCTCTGTTTTCCTTTTATGTTTCTTGATTCCTGACATGTGCTTTTTCCTGTTTGTTTATGTTGTCATGTGCTTGTTGTGATTGTCTTGTCCGGCCATGTGTTTCCTGTCTTTGTCCTGAGACTCCGCCCCCATCTGCCCTCTGCCACTTCCTGGTTTTGAACCTCACCTGTTCCCAATCTTTTCCTTGTTTGTTTCCCTGATTGGTACCTCCTGTGTCTTGTTAATTCCCCTTGTCTAGTTCCCCCTCTGTTATTTAAGTTCAGTCTGTCCTTTGTTCCATGTTGGTTCGTCGTACTAGCATGGTGAGAGTTCTGTGCCAATTAGCTGTGTGCTTTCATGTTTTCCTGCTCTGCCTTGCTTTTTGTGTTGTTGCTTTGCCAGTGTTCGGTTCATCAGTTTTTTTTGTTCGTTTTTGCCTTGGATCTTCTGTGCGTTAACCTTGTGAATAAATCCGGAATTCTTCCCTACATATGGTCTGCAATTGGGTCTCTGCCTTACGAATCGTGACACCAGGAGATGAAAACTGGGACAAAGCCACATTTTTCTAAAACAGTAAAGAGGTAATCCCATTCTACCCTATCAAATGCTTTTTCTGCATCCATAGAGATAATGCATTCTGGAACAGATTCTGAAGGGAAATATAAAATATTGAAAAGACGACGAATATTAAAGAATGACTGTCGGTTTTTAATAAACCCAGTCTGGTCAGGGGATATTACGGAGGGGAGGACATCCCCAAGCCTTCTTGCCAACACCTTTGCTAAAATCTTCACATCATTGTTTAACAGGGAGATGGGTCTGTACGAAGCACAGTCCATTGGGTCCTTCCCACCCTTAGCTAACAGTGAAATACAGGCCTGAGCCATTGTTGGTGGTAGAACCCCCTTCTCAAGGGATTCTGTGAGAACAAGGGTTAGATGACAAGAGAGCTGAATAGAACATTTCTTATAGAACCTGCTCAAGGAAACCCGTCTGGACCAGGAGATTTTTGAGACTGCATAGAGAATATAGCTGATATTACCTCTTGCTGTGTAAGGGGTTGTTCAAGAAGTTCCTTTTAGTCTGAAGATATAGCTGGGATTTTTAAACCGCCAAGGAAATCTTCCATTTCATTACTATTCACTGTAGAGTCAGATGTATGCAAGTTACTAAAGAACTCTCTACATTTAGAATTGATCACATTGGGGTCAGAGGTCATTTTTCCATCATCAAGTCGCAAAGCACTAATAGTCTGTTTGGCTCTTGTCCCTCTTAATTGGCTGGCAAGAAGTTTGCCTGTCTTCTCCCTATGTTCATAAAATCACTGAGTCCTCTGCAAAAGGTGAACTGTTTCTTGGGTGGAAAGTAGGTCAAATTCAGTTTTCAGTTTTAAACGTTCCCTGTACAGGTCTGGGGTCGGGCTGGTTGCATATTGCCTATCTATATCTTTAATTTGATTTGATGTTTGCTGATATTTACAATTTTTTGCTCCGATTGATCGGCCACCGATCATGATCGGCCAATATTGGTTAAAAATTGCTTGATCTGCGAACCCCAAAAGCACAGATCAAAAAAAGTTGATCATGTGAAGTAATTTAATTGCGCAACTTTTTACACCTGCATGCGCGGTGCACGCATACAGTGAATTCATAGTTAGTTTAATTTCTACAAATGGTGCATATAAAACAGGGGGATATTTAGCTGAATGAATCACAAAAGGAGCTGTATGAAGGTTATAAAATAGGTGCCAATCGCCACAGATTGTAAGAACAGATGATGTCAAAGTTCCAATGATGAAGTAAGAACGGTATTTATTTTCCACACACACACTCGCAAGACATGAATTGGTAGGATGAATATGAATGACTGATGACCGCGGTTTCTACAGAATTGATAAATAACAAGACATACAGATATGAACAATTATATATACAACAAATATTTACACACATGAAGAATATTATCGCTACGGATATAACATGAAGGTGGATCTGTCCCTTTAACTCTGTGCTGCGTTACGGTCAACATTCCATTTACCCGTTAACAACAGTAACCATTTGAAATAGAGGAATAACTAAATAATGTAAACAATAATAATAATGAAACAGTAAATGATTAAAACCCTACATGAACTAATATTTATACTATATACTGTTGACCAGAGGTGTAAAAAGTACTGAAATATTGTACTCAAGTAAAAGTACCTTTACTTTGATGAAATTTTACTTAAGTACAAGTAAAGTTACCCATCTAAAAATCTACTCAAGTAAAAGTCAAAAGTAGTTAATTTAAAATGTACTTTAAGTAAAAGTAACTTCCAACAACTTGATGGGGGTCGCTCCTATACAGTGCAAAAAAGGACAAGGGGTCATAAATCCAATCCAAAAACTAGTTATTTTTAATTAAAGAAAAATCTTTACAAATGTAAGTGCAATAATAGCATTAAACATGTGAAGTTGTAAACACAACATTTAGGACCTTTCGGGAGGTTTAATGTGCCAATTTAGTTCAGACAATCCCATAAAACATTTTTAAATACAATTGAAAGTGGCATAATTGTGATTTCTATGGACCATTTTTTTCCCTTCACCAACTCAACAGTTAAAGTGCAAGGTCGCTAGTGTTTTGACTTCCAAAATCACTAAAATAAAACCAAAATCAAGTGTGAGGGCATTATTTGATAGCAGACTGTGCTCTTCCTATGTAATAATGAGACATGAACAACATGACGGCAGAAATAAAAACGTATGTGTGTGATGTTGTTAGAGCACCTGTAGTCGTTGTTAATAACGGATCTCCTTAAAAGCAAACGTGTAAGATAGCATAATATGCTAAAGTACTGTAGCTGGCTAACCTTTTTAACAAGTTGAAACAGGCAAAGGCTATCTAGCAAGGTTTCAGTTTGGAATTGTGCGAAACTACTATTGAATGTACCAATTAACGACCAGTATCTCAATTAGCTAGGTTAAAGATCTGACAATTAGGCCGTTAGAGGTCTGTTACGTTATATTTAAGGGCCAGATGCACATTACGATGCGACGCATCAATGTCTACGCAGTGCTCCACTGCTTGTCAAGGCGCTGTTTCAGTATCTCCATAGTGTTTGCGCAACTCATTGGGTAGAAGGCCTTTATTTTTGGAGTAATATATAGCATTATGTCACACACAATTTGTAGACACCTTGAAGAATATGTCAGTTTAAGATATTTGTTCATTCAGGAAAAATATGAAAAGTTACCCGGATTCTGGAAGAAAACCCGAGACGCCTCACAAAGCAAATAGCTATTTTCGCTGTTTATTGAGCCATAAAACTGAAGCTAACAATAGCACGTTGACAACAACTACCTTAGCCCATCAGAAAGTAATGTTATTCATTGATAATCCTGTCACTCCTTGCCGTTGTATTAACTTTACCATGTACTTTAGGCATATTGCAACAGTTTTGCTGGAGGCACTCTACCGATGAACAGTTTGGAATCTTAAATTAATGTGATAACTCGTTATTGCAGTGTTTTTTTTTTTTACCCAGTAACGGATGTGATTTCCAATGTAGCGAAGTACAATAGGCCTACTTCAGTCAAAATCTACTTAAGTAAAACTAAAATTACCGTTTTTTATTCGAAAATCGTGATTTTGGTGATAGGTAATCGGTGATCGGCCCCAAAAATGCTGATCGGAGCATCACTAGAAATAATCTGTCCTCTGAGAAAGGCCTTAAGGGCCTCCCAGGCAGTTGCATTTGAAACTTCTGGGGATATACAGTATTTATGCTTAGAAAAGAGCTGATCTGTTCAGAAATGAATTCAACAAAATCATCATTCGCTAGCAGGGTTGAGTTTAACCGCCCAGCCTTGGTTTGGCTACATAGGGAAATGATAGATCTAAGGCCAGAGGGGCATGATGAGAAATTACAATACTCTGGTATGCACAAGAGCGAACCTTTGACATCATACCATTCTCAATAAAGAAATAATCAATCAATGAGTATGAGTGATGAACATGTGAAAAAAGGAGTATGGTCCTGCCCCTCTCTAGAAGATTTCTGGCGTTCAGTATTTGAGACTCTCTCTGGAATGCTAAACCACAAGATTGACCCTGACCCGCTTGTGGCACTGTTTGGGGTTATCCCGGAGAGACTGCAACTACCTGTAGCAAAACGTAAGACCCTGGCACGCCGTTCCATCTTGTTGAAGTGGAAAGAAGCTGCCCCATCCAAACACACCCACTGGGTCAAAGATATACTGTCTTTTCTTTCATTAGAGAAAATTAGATATAGTCTCAGAGGATCAGTGAATACATTCTATAAGATCTGGAGCCCTTTTCTTGACAGTGTCAGCACTTCAGACATAATTGAGGACTAGTCCTCTATAATTGATGGTTTACCTTACTGAGCACTGTGGCTTTTCTGATTTTGAACACAACAGAGATAAAGTTTGGTCAGATGTTTTTTTATTTTTTCATTGTTTCTTTATGCGTTTGTTTTGTTTGGGGTGGGGGGATGGGTGGTTGGAGGTGATGGGTGGTGGGAGGTGGTGGGATTTAAATTGTATACTGTCTATACATGTCTCGTTTGCAATGAGATGGGAAAAATCAATAAAAAGACCATTGATCAAAAAAAAAAGAACAGCAGCACACCGTGAAGCTGCGTCGGTCTAAAAACAAACAAACAAACACAGTAAAATGTTCGCATTCCACAATACACATTTGCACATATCCCGTTATGATGTAATAAATAATCACATGATACTGTCACGACTGCCTGGCTCAAGGCAGCCCTGACATAAAATGGGTCGACCACACCGTAGTGATAATTAAAAGGGTTTATTTACAATAGGACAAACAATCAGTATAATGTATTAAAAAGAAAGTGTCGTGCAATGTGTCTAGGGGTAATCAAGTAAACAAACAATAATGTAAAACGCGACGAGGACAGAGGAAGTATTCTGTGTGGTATTCAGTAGTTGGACGTCTTTCCCCAGGCTCTCACCACTGGAACAATCCATAACCTACGACGGCAGCGCAGAGGTCTAGAGCAGAGAGAGACCTTCCATGTCAAAAACCCCAGCCTCTTATAGGCCAGCCCATTAACTGTTAGGCACTCAGCACCCTGCAGGAAACAGATAAGCAACAGCCGTAACACAACAAGGGGCGGAGCCCCTGGCCTGATTAGTAGGGCCGTAACAGATACATTGCACATATCCCTTTACATGATCAAATAACATAGCTAACATTCACCAATACACCATGGCCATGAGACCCTCAAATGGGCAGGTATTGCATAATTGTGACAAGTGTTAACTGCCAGTGATCTGCTTCCCATACATTCCTTTTAGTTAAAACATACGGCGCCGCAAGGACACAATAGTGTTAAAGTGCAAACAAAACCATCGGCGTGGTTCCACATACCTGTGCAATATAAGATTAGCTGATTGCTGATCAGAACGTCGCTAGGGACCACGATTTATGGCCACGTCTGCGTTAGCTCCCTCCCACACTAACCAAACAGAGACCCACTTAATAGGTTGGCACAAACTGACAGAGAGGCTACAGGAGAAACCTATTCAGACGTACCTTACAACGAGCCACAGCACCCACAACGCTGCCTCACACAAACACACAGAGCTAACAGCATGGAAGAGCTACCTGGCTAAGGACCCCAGGTATCTGTAGATATGCCTGTCTCAATCACTGCCCAGTCACAGCCCCTAATAGTTACTTAACCGAAGCAGGAGAGAGTGAGAAAGGGGAGAGAAACCTCAAACTAGACAGAGTGCCCTCAAGCAACGAGTTCCACAGGCTACAATCGGATGGGGTCAAATTGACCCCAAAGATAATAGGAGGGTTAAGCACTTCATATGTCACACCGTCTGCACCACAGGCCTTGTTGTTCGGGAGGCTGCTGAGGGCTTGGCAATCTCCTCTGTGGTGAAGTCCGATGTTATGGGGTGACTATTCGGGTTGTCCAGATCAAGGGTGCCACACCATGGGGGGCTGCTTGTCTGCTGGTGCGTCTGTTTTGACTGGCATTTCGCTGTGTAGTATTCATAGACTTTGTCCACATCACTATTGTAGGAGGGGGCTCTGGATAGGTGCTATGATTTAGGATGATGTCTATTGCTTTGCTGCTACGGTGTTCCCAGAGATAAGGTAATTCGTTTTCACTTACCACTCTGGGCTCTCTCACACTGCTGGGCTTTGTCGCTCTGCTGGATGGTTCCTCGTACGAAGCGCAGCTGTTGGTCTATCCATTCGGTGAGCGTCTCTGGGTCAGGTCTCGGTGGTAGTGCCCTGCAGAGTGGGAATTTCCGTAGGATTCTTGCGGTGTACTTTACCAAGGGTATTCCTAGCGGTTTTATGGAACAGAAGGCTGTATTCTGAATAATAGTCCACTGCGTATGGTTGTACTGTCATAAATTACCCAGAGGTCCCTTCACACGACCAGCACACACCAACCTTAATGAATAAATGTTGAAGCACTAAATCACTGGGCTGTTTTCATTACCACCAGCAGTGAGTGAAATGGTCATCTTTCAGTTATTCAGTACAGGAACTGATTTTGTTTACACATTTCATTGTGCCTCAGGTTATGCCCAGGTGAGATGCATTGATTAACTTTGTCTCAGTTCTGTAGAGTTTACTTCAATTGTTTCATAATGCTGATGTGTCTTGGTAGACAGACAGATACCAGATAAAACCAGATTTTCATCTCTCAGGTCTGCAGTGACGCGCGCACACACACACACACACACACACGCACACACACACACACCCACACAGGTCTGCAGTGACGCACACACACACCCACACACACATTCCTGCATCACATGATTTCTGGTAAACTGGAGTGTTGGCATGGGTGTGGTGTGATATTGTCTCAGGTTAATAATGCTAATGTTTGATTGTTTAATGTTTGCATAAAATCCCTGTAGGCTATTTCACTCCAAACTGAGAGGCATGAACCACCAATAAGCATCTGTTACCTTTCGTGATTCAGTGGCACATGCTTTTCATTTTGATATGAGGCAGCAGTTGCTTCCCAGAAATCATGTGACTGCAGTATAGGTGTGTGTGTGTGTGTGTGTTTTTTCACTAAAGTATGTTACATTAATTCATCGTGGTGTACATACAAACATAGTATGTTTTTTAAAGAAAAAAGTATAACTTGAAAATATTCTTAAAGAATATCTGCAGATACATACATCTGCACTAAATAACATACTACACAGTGTTTTCGTATATTTAATGTGTTAGCCTAAATTTTAAATACACCCTTTCATAACCTACATCAAGGCTTTTTGAGAAATTGGGTCTCTTCTACTAAATCACGTGACTTCGTACTGTAACATTTAGATCTTAATCTTGTTGCCTGTGAGTCACAAACCTGTTTGGCGAGTAATATAAAGTCACAGGTTTCCTTACGGGGAATCTCTCGGAGAGCTCACTAAAGGCTTGCAACCAAAGAACAGAAGGAAAATAACTGAGCCAATGGAAAAGAGACAGGTAGGTCTACTAGAGTAGCTCATATGTAGTAACTGATAATAGAATAAATATATTGTTGGTCAATATAAAATGCGGTGAAGAAAAGAGAAAATTATTTGTTCTAGTTTTTTTTGTTCTCACTGATAGTCACCCACTAATTTACAGAGAAGGTTAAAATTGGTGAGCAGATTCACACATGGTAAATGCATAGCATGTAGCCTAGTGAAGACACACACACACACACACACAAAATGCATTGCCTACCAACTTAAAATAACTAGGCCTATGTGGTTCTGCATGATACAAACTCAGCCTTGCTAGTATTTACTGTATTCTGTTTCTGTTGTCTACTCTTGCATCAGGCCTGTCATAGTACTTGTTTCCATTTCTCTGACCCGGACAATTGAAAGTATGACTGCTTAAGAACCGAGACCCAAGTTGAATATAATATGAATAACTTGGCCTGCAAGTTTCTATATAATAAAAATGCCGTCTTATTGCGGATTAACTCTCAATGCGTAGCCTACTAAGTTAACTTACAATTACTAGGCCTATGTGGTTCTGCATGACACAAATTCAGCCTTCCTAGTATTTAGTCTATTCTGTTTATGTATGTTTCTGTTGTGTACTCTTGAATCAGGCTTATACAGTAATTGCCCTTGTTTTCATTTCTCTGACCCTGACAATTGAAAGTATGGGCTATGACACATGTCCGTGCCAAGACACAATAAATAATTTCCCTGTGAGATAAGAAACCGGTTGTGGACTTTACCAGAAATTCTACAAGGACATTTTCTAACTTACTACATACATGATTGCAGGTAAATGTAGGCGAGATAGCCTGGAGGAGAGTGGTGGGAATAGGGTTGAGAGCATCTCAACAGCATCTGCAACAACGTCATGTATACAGGAGATTCATTTTAAATTAGCACGGATTTAGAATGATTCCACTTTCATATCTACCCATACAAAAGTCTGTAGTAACCAAAAGAAGAGTAACATCCTGGTATTGACCTTCAAAAATATAATTTTTCAGGTGAGACTACAGTCCATGGGTGCCCAGAAGAGACATTGATGGATTCTCAATCACAAGAAGAGGAGGATAATGCAAATGTGAGGAATATGATACACTGCATGATACAAAGTTGACACTGAATGGAGAACACTGTTGAGATGTATGTATTTCACTTTCATTCTTCATCAGTGAAAATATATTCTTTCAGGCTCCTCCAAAACCAGGGGGAGGTGAGGCAGTGTCAGATATTCCTGGAAGGCATGAAGGTATGTATTTTTGGTTTCTTCATTTACAGTAAACAGTAAAAGGTTTTAAGTCTTGCCTGAAGAACTGAGGTTGAACAGTTAAGTCTTCCTAAAAATGAGTTTAATCAAACATTGATGTATACAGTATATCTTTTCTATCTATCTATCTATCTTTTTATCTATCTATCTATCTATCTATCTATCTATCTATCAATCTTTTTTATCTATCTATCTATCTTTTGTATTTACTGTATCTATCTATCTATTATCTATTTTTGTATCTATCTATCTATCTATCTATCTATCTATCTATCTATCTTTACATTTCCCCAATGTTTCATGCCCAGAGGCGCATTTGTATTGGTTTCTCCAAAGTCATGGACACAAAAAATCAAACATAAAAAACAAGTAAAGCAAGACGTAAACAAAAACACAACATGTAACCCCCACGCAGGACAAAACAGCAGCATGACATCATGCATCACCAGTGGTGGAGGAAGTACTGAAGTTTAGTACTTACAGTTTTTCACAGTTGTTAACACCCAAAAAGCGAAAATTCGGCACAATTTGCACAACCTTCACTTCATGTATTAATCGCTCGACCCAATTTGGCACTACTTCACACTGCCTTATCTGCATTAGACTCTGATTTTCTTTGTTAACACTCTGATGTCAATTACACATCACCTTGTTGTCAAAACATAACACACAATGTTCAGTTGTTGCACACACTTCTCAAGTAAAATCTCAAAGCATCAACCTACAACACACAAATAGTCAAATCTCTAAACATTCAGGTCTGTTGAGCAATTTGCAATCAGGACTGCAGCACAAAAGTGCCTTGAGCCTCTGTTTTGTTTGATGAGCAATGGAGAACGTGGCAGATAACGACAACCAGAGAAGGAGAGGGGTAAGAGTGAGAGGAAGAGGAGGAGGAGGAGGAGGAAGAGGAGGACAAGAAGGAGGAGGGAGAGGCAGAGGAGGACAGAGAGAAGTAAGAGGAAGAGGAGGACAAGAAGAAGGAGGAGGGAGAGGAAGATTAGGCAGAGGAGGAGGACAAGGGGGAGGAGAAGGACAAGGAGAAGAAGGAGAAGGAGGAGGAGAGAGAAGAAGGAGAATGGTGATCTCAAATCAAATCCGGGCAACTGTTGTAGACCATGTTCTCAACCATGGGTTGAGCATGAGGGAGGCTGGCCAGAGGGTCCAACCTAACCTCAGCCGCTTCACAGTTGCTGCCATCATAAGTTGAGCAGGCCGGTTTACAGTATTGTACTGTTGTCTCTGTGTGCCAGAATAAACCTTTTTTTGCTGCATATTTGTGTGCTGTTTGACTATGAAAAAAGTAGGCCTACACTGAGACATTTTACAAAAGGAGAAATGGCTCATTCTCCAGAGTCATTGTCATTCGTATGGTGTGTTCCATTTCGATGATTGTGTTTTCAATTTTGCCCTTTTGTGTGCTGTAAATGCTTGGCAGTGTGCAGCAAATGCTTAGTTGTGTGTACTCAATGAATGTATGTGTGTGTCTTTTGAAAAAATGGCTGTGTGTACCAAATGAAAACACAAGTTCCATTTTGTGAACAGTTAAGAGATTTGATGGCAAAGGGTCATCTTGCAAAGGGAGTGTCAGGTTTAGCTCTTTGTGTGAGAGGTTTTCAGTTTTCTGTGTTCAGTTTTGAGAAAGCCGTTAATGTTTTGAAAAACGTGTGTTAGCAATTGTGAAAAACTGTAAGTAAAAGTACAAGTACCCAGCAAAATATATACTTAAGTACAAGTAGAAGTACTACATCAACAATCCTACTTAAGTAAAAGTAAAAAGTACTTACTTTTAAATTTACTTTAAGTATTAAAAGTAAAAGTACTCACGCAATGTGTTGTCTCTCAATGTCTAGAATGTGCCATTTTGATAAAGAATGCAGATATACAGTAGCTACTGGTAATACTTATGCCTCTACAGATGTCACTACCAGTAATAATTATAAGCAACAATATTTGTTTATTGGAAAGGTTGGTGTACTTATTGTGGTTACCCTCTTGTAATACTGTTCACACTCAAATTTACAATTCTGCAGATGACAAGTTATCTAGACCCCTAGATCCTATTCCTATATCCTAGTTGATTTTACCACCATGGAGAAAGCAGGAGAAGCAATGTCAAGACTCGCAGTTCTGTCCAATAATCCAATGCAAAGGGAGTTTGACCATCCAATGTTGCCGGTTTTATTGTAGAAAAATTGTCACAAAAAATAAGGATGCAATTGCAGTTTTAAAGTCCAAATAACTAAACGCTGCAACAAGCTGAACAGGCCCAAACGGAGACAGCGTGGTTCACGGCCTCAGCACTGAGGTCAATGACGGTATTTGCGCCCGCCTTCTCCCCGTCATGCGTGTCTGGCCGCCATTTCAAGGGTGGCACTGTCACCACCTATAGAGGGCGCACACTCACAATTCCACAAAAGGGGAAAAAGAGGCAACTTCAGAAAAATCCTGATTGTACTGTGAGATCAGAAGCTCCTCTAGCCTTGCCACTGAAATCCTTTTCACCGTAACACTTTTTGCACTGCCAGTTCCACTTCTAAGTGGCCCATTTACAACCCACCCCAATAGTGTTCTAGCTGCATAAGGGCCCCCACTTTGGCTGTTAACAACCTCCCACGGCTCTATCAGGGTTGGAGCATTTGTTCCAATTAACAGCTCTACCTTTGCACTAATAGAGGGGATTTTGACTTCACTTAAATACGCCCATTGCGCTAAGTCACTCTGTCTTGGGATGTTGTTAGTGGTTACTGGCATTTTCTTCTGAGTGAAAGTGTCAGGAAGAGGTGAGAAGTTGTCGCTGTCCAATGCTGAAACTTCAATTCCTGAGACAACATGCGTGGGAACAGAATTTTCCTGATACATTTTTCGTAGAAGAATTTGTGTTCTCCTTCCTTTGAGATTGAGACATGTCATGAGCTCCTCTGAGCAGAAGGTAGCAGAAGACCCTGGATCCAGGAGAGCATACACTTGCAAGACTTGGCTGCCCTTTGCTGCCTTAACCTTAACTGGGACGATGGAAAGTGCGCACTCTTGGTCTCCGGCCCCTATATGACCACATAACTCTGCTGATGCACTGCCTAAAACACCAGAGGGTTTTTCTGCTTCTTTGGCTATGCTGTCATTAATCCCAATATGCAAGACGCTTGGGTGAGTTTTCTTGCAAACTTTACATGTGAGTCGCTTTTTGCACTCTTTACTAATGTGGCCTGCGGAGAGACATCCAAAGCATATGCCCTTGGTCTTTAAGAAACTGATCTTGTCTCTATGCATTTTCTTTGAGAAGTCTTTGCACAAGTCCAATGTGTGCTTTGAGCTACAGAGGGGGCAAGATGGTTCAGGCTTTGTCTCTTTTTTGGGCAAGAGCAATACTAGTGGCATAGCTACTGCCAGATGACTTTGAGGGCTGTGACAGAGTAGGGGCTCTAACCTTAGCTCTACTAGTTGACTGGTCTTGAAGGTCACCAAAAACTGGATCAGCTGCTATACGGGCTTGCTTTTCAATGAAAGAGAAAAGATCTAAAATTCTTACCCTACGCTGGTGCCGTTCTTGGAGTTCATAAGCCTTGTTACGCCATTTCTCTTTGAGCTTGAATGGCAACTTGAGGGCAATGCTTCTCATGCTGGATATGGTGTCCAGTTCCTGCATGTAGCTAGCATATGACTGGGAAATGACAGGGGGAATGGCAGAGGAATAGCTATGAGATGAGTGTTGGGCAGAGAGATGGCTATGTGATGAGGCATATCGGGCAGAGGGAAAGCTATGCGATGAGGGGTGTAGCTGTTGTGGCCTTATATCACTACTGATCCTGGGAAGGAAAATAGGCTTACTGTCTTGCCTATCTGTACCTAAATTAGGCAGCGGAAATTGAACATTGGCACCTGTCAGTCCTGACTGCTGGAGCAGTGCGATCATGAAGATGAAGCGAATATTCTAGCCTTTTCTCCAGGTGTGCTTGTGATGCATCAGATGTGGCTTGAGCTGCTTCAGCACCTAGTACAGGCATTTTAACAGAAGGCACAAGGTTAGATACAGCAGTGTTAGATTGCATGGGGTTAGACATATTACTTTCAGCTTCTTTTAGATAGTTGATTTTTACAGTAGCTGCTTCAATTTCTGCATTCAAATCCAATGTTTCCTTCTTTTTTCTTAACATTTCCTTCTGTTGGCTTAACATTTCTTCCTGTGCTTCTATTGCATGTTTCTCCTTTAATTTCAAAGCTTTGGCAATTAAAGCTAATCGTTCTGCTTCTGCATTGATACGCAATGATGAAGACGCTCTAGACGACCTAGATGACTTAGATGACCTAGATGACCCACTGGACACAACTGATAGCGCATCGGTGTTATCAACGTTTGCATTGGTGTTCGTGCCTGCATCATGTTCATCATTTCCACAATCAGACTCAGCCAGAGGCTCTGGCTCTTCTGTTTGTACAGCAGAAGACGTTGCTTCACCTAAGCTAGGGTCTTGAGGATTTTCTATTTGTGAAATCCATTCATTCACATTTGCAATAAAAGCATTTATCTCCGCTGATCGCGGCTTACACCACTTCTCGTCAACATCTTTGCGTGATTCCTCATCCAAGCACTGATGAACGTAAGTAGAATTCGAAGTGTTACACTCTTCAAAGACTTCATAAAACTTAATCATGTTTCCTTTCACTTCATCAAGGGATTCTTTGTCAATCATCAAATTGTTCACAATATTCATTCTCATTGTTACATGAGGTATTTTTCCCGATCTAGTTGCGCGCAAACGCGCGGCCTGTTCACTCATTGTTAGAACAGCCACTTCGGCCTCGTCGTCAGACATTGTACTCAAAACATAAACTTCCAAAAATAACGAAAAATATTTATCTTCTTTCTCTTAATTCAAATGTATCCAACGTTCAAAACAGTTCATATAATTTCCAAGAAGTATCTTCCAAAAGTATCTTCTTGTTTCATACACTCAAAGTAAGCCGTGTATCCACTCATTCAATTGTTTGGCCACGTCGGCATTAACTTCCAAAAATAATTATCACAGTTCATTAATGCAAAAATCTTCCATGAAAACTTGTTTCTTAATTATTCCAATATTGTTTGTCAACGAAAAATCCATCAATAGAATGATATCTTCAAGCACATACCTCCGTTGAAGAGTTTCTTTGTTTCAAGTTCACCATGCGTTAGGCCGACATTCCTGTGTCCAGCTTGCAGTTTTAAAGTCCAAATAACTAAACACTGCAACAAGCTGAACTGGCCCAAACGGAGACAGCGTGGTTCACGGCCTCAGCACTGAGGTCAATGACGGTATTTGCGCCCGCCTTCTCCCCGTCATGCATGTCTGGCCGCCATTTCAAGGGTGGCACTGTCACCACCTATAGAGGGCGCACACTCACAATTCCACAAAAGGGGAAAAATCAATAAATCATTCCAAATACAAAATACTTAAATGCGGCTCCTACAAATACCATTAAGCCAAACCAATAAAGACAACATGTTATATCTTTAAATCTTTTATTTAATTGTAAACGTGTAAAAAATGTAAACATGGAACATGAAAAACAAATGTAATTGTAAAACTGGTCATTGCAGAGTTTTATGCTCTATTGATTGCAGAAAAGGAAACAACATAATAATATGTGTAACCCAAGACTAGGCAAAGGCATTAAGTTTGCATTGCCAGGCAATAACCAGTCAATAAAAAAGGCAGATCTTCACGCTAGCTGGACATAGCTAACCTACCAGCTTTATCTTACCACTACGTTAAATAAATAATGAAGGTACAATCATGTTATTTTGATGCTATTGCTGTATGTCAACATGTTTTTTTAATATAATGTCAGTAACCGAATTAAATATATATACTATGCAAAAGTCAGGGACATTAACAAGAACTCCGCTTAGCTCGAAATGCTTCTTCAAATTTGAAGGCGAAATTCTTGAAGGCTAGCAACTCCTTTTTTTGAGGCAGACAGGAAATGCACTGAAACCTCCACGAGTCATTCTTGGGGCCTCTGAACTTGAACATGTCATTTAAATAGGGCCAAGGGTGGCTCATATCAGAGGGCTCAGTCGAGTCTGACTCTGGATCCATGTTGAATGATTAGGCCGTTTGTCAGGCTGTCTGTTGAATGTTTAGGCGAAAGGCAAGTCTACGGCTTGTGCTGCTGCCAAACGCGCACTCTGCTATCATTGGAGCTGATAGAGCCACCTGATTGGTTTAAACTTCCAAAACAGCAACGCAATCCACATTTTTGTGTAGGCAACATTTTGGCGAAACTGTGTTCTCAAAATGTAACGAGTAACGACACATATTGTAGAAATGTAGTGAAGTAAAAAGTATAGATAATAGCTGCAAAATGTAATGGAGTAAAAGTCAAAAGTATGCACTCTTATTTTTACGTAAGTAAAGTACAGATACGTAAAAATGTACTTTACTTAAGTCAAAATAATAGTGCATACTTTTGACTTTGACTTTGTTACATTTTGCAGCTATTATTACATTCCACCACTGTGCATCACCTCCCCTCCTGTCTTCTAAAAAATAAAGAAAAATACTTTGTAATACATTTAGAAAAAACTCTTGACATTTAGCTAACATTGATTCATATATTTGGCTAACATTGAGGCTGCTAAAGTCATGGGGTTCATCCAACCCTTATAACACGATGGACTTCCTCAGTATTGTGCTATCTGCATTAATGAAACCTGCAATAGCCAAAGCTCAATGTGGCTTGGGAAGTGTATCTTGCAAGACTGAGTCATCTACATAGACATAGCAATGTAGTGAAACGGTGATGGAATCCGTGGCTATGGAGAAGTGTGTTTATTTCCCCTTCACATGACAGTGCACCATTAACCCCCATAAGACCACTACTGCATCGTTGCCAAAGCAGAGACAAATTAGATCAGTTATGGCTACCATTTTGAATCCAATCTTCACAACACATCCCACTAACGCCATAATAGCATTGCCATACATCTTAAAGGTTTTTCCTTCTGATTAGTACACTGACAAATAAAATCAAAGTTTGAAATGTACCTATGTGACAGAGCGCATGGCGACTGTCACGTAAAGCGGTGGTTTCCTGCCAGTTCATGATCACGGATTATACAATACGTTCTGATGGACAGATATATTAACGTTGGGTTATGAGATTATATTGTGTGGTATGCGTAGGTATGATGCTATGGGTGATTTAACCCTGCATGGGGTCTCTGTGTGCAATGATCAGTTAGACGAGATGTTTAGCTGCGTACTTACCTGTTGCCTGTGTCTTCCGGGAACGTGGGAATCAAACGGGGATTCAGGGAATAATCACAGAATGATTATCTTTGTTTGTTACGCGCGCCGCTAGGGATGTACTCATTGAGGCAGGGGTGTTTCTAGTGTGTCTAAATAACTTCTTGATAAAGTGTGTAATGGCAAAGGTAGTACGATAACATGCACGTATATATGTATTGGGTGATGCCAGTATGCATGTGAGAAGAGAATACTGTGCGCAACGGTTAATTGATTAATGCGGGTTTATGGTGACGGCCAACTGTTTAAATATGTGCCGCACAGCTCAGTTCGAGAGAGGTTGCTGACGTGAGCAGACCTAAGTGGATGGTTGCGTTAAACCAGGAGAATAGCTAGCTTGGGCATTGTCCCAGTGTTTGTTTTATTTTACATTCAGTGTTTTGTTTGTTCGTTTGTATTGTCTGTTTTAACCTACTGGTAGTACGACAAGAAAATTAAAGAAAACCTTTTTGGAAGTACTGTTGTGCCTGTCATCCAATCCTTATAGTCTGACCAAACCAACCGCTCGGGCACGCTCCTTTACAACCTAATATAAGTACATTTTAGCATCTGCCGTTGGCGTGTGAATAGGTAGATGTATGAGGCATCAACCTGTTAAGTGCTTTGAGTGCTCTAATGATAGAAAGGTGTTATATTAATGTAGTCCATTCACCATATCTCAGTCACAGTAGGACAGCATAAACAGCCACCACATCATTAGTTGATTTATTGATATGATAAATATGTATTTGTAACCTCACCTAGGTCACTATTCCCCTGTGTTCCGGTTCTTACTTCCAAAGGAATGAAATGAGTGGAGGAGACGGTGAACCACAATAAATATATCTTTAATAAGTAAGTGATGGTTTATGTACACAAGGCAGACAGTGTAAATGAGACTAGACAAATGCCTATAATTGATAATGACGGTATGGTATTCACTGATAATCCAAATCATAAAAGGAAAGAAGTACAGCCCTGTTCAGGGCAGACATTTAAGGGCGAGGGTAAGAGTAGGTCAGTCGCGGCTAAAGCCCACCCTAGAGGTAAGACTAACTAAAGGGTTTGTATCAAGTAGCCAATCTTGATACTAGACCACTACACACCACACCAACGGCAAGTCACAATGGCTATCCACTACACCACAAATCACACACTTCCCACTACGGCCCCTAGTAGCGGGCGTTGCACAGCACACACAAGTTGCAAGCGGATAAGGACTCCCCTCTATGATAGCCCCAGCTACGACTGACCCAAAGGAATAAAACAGAAAGAAAATAAAACTCGCCAAGACAACAACCAAGTAAACGGAAGGTGGTTTTACAGCAACACTATGCAGGCTAGTAGCTCAATTCAAGTGCTTGTCTCATCATAAATTAGCTATGGGAAAAACAGTGATATACAGTGTTCCTCATAAAGTCCCGCATGCGATGTTAAGACGCCAGTGTTCCAAATGCGTTGTAGGTGTGAAAACTGTTCGTCTGTTAGAGGCAACACTTCACAATCCTACTGGCGTTATATTCCAACGAACAAGCAGATCCGTATTGTGCTTAATATTCACCGCCGACAGAGCCAAACCAAACATGCTGCGTTTGCCGCGTGAATGGCATTTAAAACAAATAGGAAGTGCGGGTCACTGTGAGCTACCGTGTAACGTCACGTCACGTGCACCAGGCACAATCAGGTGACGGGCTGTACACCTGCTAAGGGCAACCCCTTCCACCCGTCACATATTCATTACCTCCATCGGCTCCAAGGGAGGAGATAGACCATGTGGGAGGGTCCACTGTAAACCAAACCCCACTCAGGTCCAAGTATAATTTCTTTATTTTGAAGTAGATAGAGTTTGGTAGCATATAAGGAATTGAAGGAGATGTAAATACATGTAAATGGAGATATGTAGAGAACTGGAGTCTTTTTAACTTGAGGTTAAAGAGGACCTATTATGTGTTCCCGCTGTTTCCCTTCCCTTTAGTGTGTTGACTAGCTTTTAGGGCATGTAAACGGTATGCAGAGTTTCAATTAATTTGTACCACTGTTCCCTCCACTGGATAGTTTATTATCATTGATAAACCTATCATTTTGCATTGCACCTGTGCTGAAAAACGCTCTGGCAGTTGACCGATAAGAACAGAGTGGGCAAGCTGACCAATCAGTGCACACTGGACTCATTGGGAGGAGGGGCTTAAAGACACAGGAGCTCTAGAGCGTTTCAGACAGAGGGTGAATAGAGAGTATGAGAAAAGTAATGTATTTTTTTATATTAAAGCATGTAAATCTATTCTAGTAGACCTCAAAAATGAAATTATGAACATTGAAATTTAGCAAAATAGTCCTCTTTAAATATTTCTAACTGCTAGGAGATTTCTGTGTTGTATAGGCTGATGTTTTTATCATAACATACTTGCTAGTGGTGTTATATCTAGTTAGCCTGGGTACCAGACGAACTTAGCCCCGCCAACAACATTTGAGGTCTGGAAGTTCAGTCAGGCATTGCGCCGTTGGGGAGAAAATATGCCTGACAAAAAACTTGACCAGACCAATCAAATTGTCAGGGCGGGCTTTATTTGATGATGGATAGATGATCAACCGTAACTTAATCAACCACGTCACTTGGGTTGAATTCGTTTTCAACAAACATGGATGCTGCTGGAGAGCCGAGATGTAGATGTGTAGATAGAGATGTTTTAGAAGACATCGACAGCGCATTCATTTTGAAAGAGGAACAGAGAAACGCGATCAAGACATTTGACGATCGAAAATATGTTTTTGCCGTCCTCCTACGGGATTCAGTAAAAATGTAATTTATCAGCTGGCCCCGATGACGACTACGTTGATCCAATTGAGCGAAGAGGCATTTTTTTCCTGGTTCGGTTGAAACACGCCCCATAATCACAGCCCAATGGAGCAGTATCAGACTCATATTCTGACTACAATTATGAGTATGACATCGTCAGGCTAATATTTAGTAGTCATACACCATATACTCATAAACAATGAACAAACCTTGCATATTACTTGACCATGTACCATTCATTTTGAACTGTTAAACTGTTAACTGTTAACTGTTAAGGTAAAATTGCTATGTACTCTTGTTTTAACCTTTAACCTTTCCTAACACTTCCTCCCATTCACTATTAGCTCAGTAACCTATTGTTTGCTCCTCACCCCTTGGCAGTTGCTGTCTGGATTTGTTGGTTTTGTTTCTGCACTGCTGCCTGTATGCGCTTTACTTAGTTATACCACCTCTGTGCTGTTTCAAAATTCTGGGCTGCCTTGTTTCCCATGCAGCAACCATGTCACTATGTTTCCCCCTTTCTCCTGGCCCAAATCACATTTGCACCTGAGGCCCTTCCCTAGCCAGCATCTGCTTACCCTTAGCTTATCCCTAGCTTACCCCTAGCCAGCAATTACTTACCCCTATCTTATCCCTAGTTCACCCCTATCTTATCCCTAGTTCACCCCTATCTTATCCCTAGTTTACCCCTATCTTATCCCGAGTTTACCCCTAGCTTACCCTAACCCATCATTCCCAGGAGCGACGCCACCACCTCATCTTGCCTCAGCAGCACACAATCAACCTGCACCGAGGGTTTACTTAACCATCATTTATAGTTTCCTCCGAAATGCATGTCACTGATGAACTGTTTTGGGCCAAACACATATAACACAAATTCAGAAATCAAACAATGGTGTTTTAAATAGAAATTGTCAGAAGGAGTGACAAATTTGGCATGGCTCTTAACCACTTCACATCATTTATTTCCAGCTTACATTTTTGTCTTATCACACATGCACTTATTTCACCCTTCCATCTCAGTTGGGAAGACTTTGTAGCAATTCCTTCCCAACAGCCTGCAGGGTGTTTCAGGTTCCTGGCCAGAGACCGTGCCAAAGATGCTTTTGGCTCACATACTTGTGGCAAATTTGGACCTCAAATTCATAACAGCCCTTGGACAACATCGCTATGAATAATATTAATAATAATCACAACAAATAAATATATTGCAGGCCTTCGACAAGCTTTTTATTTGTATTACCCCAAACAGCACTGTGTAGAGTTGAATTTTCTTCAGAACCTGTTATGGTTACTTTTTTACTGATGAATTTGGTCGGCGATGACACTTCTTCACAGAAAACCCCAGATCAGGTTCATCTTCCCCCTTGACATCCTCTTCCTCAGAACTCAGACCAGAGGTGAGCAGAGCAACATGGTCTTTACATGGACATTTGTATACATCATCCTGGCCTTCATTATCTCTGATTACATCTATTTTCAGTCTTTCCAGACAGACACACAGATAGAGACAACATAAATTGAGACAATATTCAGATGAGACATGGAGAAACACACCTGGTAGCGGCCCTAGAATGTGCTTCCATACGTTTCATAATTTTGTTTTATTCGTTTCTTGACTGAAATGTTATCTTATACTTTTAGCAGGTCAGCCTACAGTGAAAGAACCTTTAGCAAGACAGCTGACCTCCCCCCTACAAACACCTGTTTGCTCTGCTCAGCATGACGTCACAAGGGTACATTATGTCAGCATATCTTGCATAGAAGCATATAGTTCACTCCATTTATGTATACTTGAGTTCATTTGTATATCTTTTATTTCCCTCAGAGTCCTGATCTATCAGCCGAAGAAATTAGGACACAAGAGATTAGGGATGGGTATCGTTTGGTTTTTATCCGATACCGGTACATAACCGATACTTTTAAAACGATACCGGTGCCTAAACGGTGCCGGAACCGATACTTTTATAAAAAATAAAAAAAAATAAAAAATTACGATTGACGACATTTAAGAAAGGCTTTTTTTATTGCCAAATATATGAACTGTTTAAAGTAGATTATATATATAAATAAATACAAAACACTTTTTAACTTAAAACTTAAATAATATATGAACTGTTAACTATAGTTTAGACTATACTTAAATAAATACAAATAAATACAAAACACACACACACACTCTGTACACACACTACAGCTTCAATACTTCAGCAATTCTTTTGTAGAAATATCAGCATATTTGCCTTCTCCGGCAAAATGTGACACCTTTCCTGACTAATCGCATGACCTGCACAGGAGAAAACCCTCTCCGATGCTGTCGATGAGGCCTGTACACACAGATATGTATCTGAAAGTACACAATTAGGGATGGGTATCGTTTTTTTTTTTTTCGATACTGGTGCTAAACCGATACTTTTAAAACGATACCAGTGCCTAAACGGTGCCTGAACCGCTACTTTTTTTTTTTTTTAAAGCACAAAGCGACGATTGACGACATTAAAGAAAGGCTTTTTTTATTGCCAAGGCAATTTTCTTTCTTCAAATTGAACAATATATGAACTGTTTAAAGTATATTATAAATATAAATACATACAAAACACTTGGCTTCCAACTACAGCTTCAAACTTTTTAACTTCAAACTATGAACATTATATTAACTGTAAACAACAGTTTATAGTATACTTAAATAAATATAAATAAATACAAAAAACAGCTTCAAACTACATTTGCAAAAATATGAGCATATTGGCCTTTGGAGTCAAAAATGTATTATTTTGTTTGCATTTATTTCATGAAATTTCACCATTTTATGATTTGTTTATACCTATCTTTTCTATCTTGTTTATAGTTACTCTTGTTACTTGAACACACTGAGTACTAGAAAATGTGTACTGCTCCTTTAAGAGACTACTGTTGGTAGTTTAGCTGTCATCTCCTTATATTTTTCAGTCTTCGGTTGCTGATCTGCCGTTGACTCTTGCCTTCTCTCCCCTCTTTTCACGCAATTATTTTGTTGCATTTGCTGCACGTCGCGATGTTTGAATCTTTTTGTGCGAAATACAGCCACACTTTTGACCGTTTACCTTTTGGTATTTTCTCTGTTAAAAGGTTGATGGCTAGTTTTGTTTGTGCTTGCCTGCTCTTCACTGTCATATCAGAACCGGTTCCAATACAACCGGTACCTACCCGGACCGAAATGCAACGCAGATTTCGGTGCTTCATTTCGGCATTCATCAGATAAGACTGTTGCTATGAAAACACCAATGAGCGTGAGCGACACAGGACAAAGTTTACATTGGGAGCTGGGGCAGTTTTACATGTGCCCCACAGAATCTGCCTAGCGACCGTGTTCAGGCACCGAAATGAAGCACCGAAATCTGCGTTGCATTTCGGTCCGGGTAGGTACCGGTTGTATTGGAACCGGTTCCATATTGGTACCGGTTCTCGGTACCCAACCCTACAAGAGATACAAGTCGGGGAAGGTGAGGGTATGCATTATGTGTGATCTTTCTGACATACTTGTTCACCTAACTTTAGGAATTAACAGACTGCAAGAGAACATTCAGGTGATGATGGTAAAAAACAGTCTTAACTAAGATAGGTTAAATTATGTCCCTTGGTGTAGATTTTATCAAACTGATCAGTAATGCACATACAAACTCTGAAGCACAAAGTAATAAAACATGGAATAGATAACACATTGTCATTCACACTTCCATAACGATACAGTAACGAGTTTCATGTGTTCCCACCTGACTAATACTTGTAGCCCTCATGAGGTTTAAATTTGGAATATACTCACATTGATATGCTGACTGAATTTCTAAATGTTCTTACATGGCAAAGCTTTATAGAATACTTGTATCTACTAAATTATACTCTAATTCACTTTTACTGCAGGTAACAATGCAGCTTATGGAAGAAACACCTTTGGTCCTACAGATAATGAATATGATGATGAATATAGTGTAAGTCTTCAGAAACATTACATTTCTTTTAAAATATAGTATATACTACCCACTCTAATTTATGTGATGTGTTACATTTCAGGATGCTCAAGAAGATCTCAACTCCCAAAGGTAAGATTGTAGAGCTACAGGGTTCTCTAGTGTCAGCATCTGCTATTCTGAATTATCTTTTTATATTTGCAAGTGTAAATGTAGGATAGCATGCAGTCTTTCCTATTTGGACATGTCAGCACTTATCTGTCCACACTATGCAAAGATGAATAGAGTATACGATTCAATACCTGGTGGATGTGGCCCTTACATGCTATACAAAGATGGACAACTGGACTGGATGGCTGTTATGAGCAAAAATGAAACATATACTTCATATTTGCATAGCAGGTGTTATATTGTCATTATTTACTTTTGCATACATTCAGGTTAGCTTTGTCCACAGCTGCACTACTCTAAATGTCCTCCAGGTGTCTGAGGTCTCTGGGGTGATTGACGTGATATAACACCATTGCCTTGAGGCAGAATTAGTTCAAGATTTTTTTAACAATGTTTTCTGAAGTTTTGTTTATTTATTCATATTTTTTAATGTGTCTTACAGTGAAAACATTGTCATTTTGAAGTTTTCTGCTGTTCTGCGGAGGGGAATCAATTTCGGACATGATGACAAATTAATGTTGGTTCTACAAGGGGGGCTTAAACTACCGATGGACTTGGTTTGGTGAGATAACAGGCTTTCATTTCATCCACATCTCTTACACAATAACATAATGGGTCCTAGTTTGGCAACAGAAACTTGGTAATAATGGCCTCTTCCGCCCAAGCAGGTTGTCTTAATCTCAATAAAAAATAAAAAATGTGTCTGTGGTGTATTTTGGATATAGACGTGACGAAATTCTCTGACAAGGAACATTTGCATGCCTTGATCTCAAACCATCAGTGCCTGATTTTGGTTGATCTATCCCTTTATTGGAGGAGTGGTGCATTACCATATTTCCCAGACTATTAACCACACCGTATATAAGCCCCATTACAGTATTTTATGTCATTTTTAGAAAAAACAAACCCATTTATTGACCACACCTGTGTATTAACCGCAGTTTATAAAATTTTACGTCATCGTGTCACATAAAACTTACTGCCATGTAGTTGTGGTACAAGCGCTAGTAGCCTATTAAAAGTTGTATGAAGTTGGGATGAGCATTTGAATCAGAATCAGAATCAGTGTGCTTACACAAGATATACATTACAACACAATACAAAACAAACAGTGCAACGGTCTAAGAAGTTTAAGAAAGTATATACAAGGCGGAATGGCTATATACAGGAGCTGTGAATTGTAACACAACAATAGTGCAAAGAAGAAGTGGAGAGTGCAAGACGTGCAGGGATACATATATATGCTACAGTGGGTTAGCTGTTCAGTTGTGAGATGGCGAGGGGGAAGAAACTGTTTTTGTGTCTGAAGGTTTTGGCGAACAGTGATCTGTAGCGTCTACCAGAGGGGAGGAGTTTGAATGGGTTGTGTCCGGGGTGTGAGGGGTCTGCAGTGATTTTTCCTGCCCGTTTCCTGACTCTGAAGGTGTACAGGTCTTGGATGGTGGGCAGGTTGGCACCGATGCTCTTTTCTGCAGACCTGACTGTCCGTTGGAGTCTATTCCTATCCAGTTTGGTGGCCGATCCAAACCAGACAGTTATTGAAGTGCAGAGAACAGACTTGATGACTGCAGCTCCTGAGGCAGGTTGTACTTCCTGAGCAGATGCAGGGGGCCTGTGATGCCCTTCAGATGGGTCAATACCAGTCTTTCAAAGGATTTCATGACCACAGACGTCAGGGCGACGGGCCTGTAGTCATTCAGTCCAGTGATGTAGGATTTCTTGGGAACCGGGATGATGGTGGAGCGTTTGAAGCAGGAGGGGACTTCACACAGCTCCAGAGATCTGTTGAAGATCCGTGTGAAGATGGGGGCCAGCTGATCAGGGAAGGCTTTCAGACAGGAGGGTGACACACCGTCTGGGCCGGAAGCCTTCCTTGTCTTCTGTCTCTGAAAGAGCTGGTACACGTCCTCTTCACAGTCCGTCAAGGCCGGTGGGGAGTCAGGGGGTAGGGGGGAGGTGATAACAGGGGGTGCAGATGATTGTGTGAAGTCTGGGTTGGAGCGGGTGCGGGGTGTGAATGTGGGGTGATCAAACCTGCAGTAAAACACATTCAGATTGTCAGCCAGTTGAGGGTTCTCCATGGAGTGGGGGGAGGTTTTCCTATAGTTGATGATGTCCACTCCACACTGACGCAGGGTCGTTAGCTGAAAACCTGTTTTTAAGCTTTTCAGAGTAGCTTCTCTTTGCTACTCTGATATTCTTAGTCAATGTGTTTCTGGCCTGGTTGTACAGGATCCTGTCCCCACTCATAAAGGCCTTCTCTTTGGCTTGACAAAGCTGCTTGAGCTTTGCTGTGAACCACGGTTTATTGTTTTTAAAGATGCAGTACATTTTGGTGGGTACACACATTTCTTCACAAGAACTGATGTATGACGTCACAGTGTCAGTGAGTTCCTCTAGTGATGTAGATGCAGCCTCAAAAACACTCCAGTCAGTGCAGTCAAAGCAGGCATGTAGCTCCAGCTTTGACTCGTTGGTCCATTTCCTCACAGTTTTCACCACAGGCTTTGCAGATTTTAGTTTCTGCCTGTAACTTGGGAGTATATGAACCAGGCAGTGATCGGAGAGTCCCAAAGCTGCACGCGAAACAGAGCGGTATGCATTCTTCAGTGTTGTGTAGCAATGGTCGAGTGTGTTTTTGTCCCTGGTGGGACACTTAATGTGCTGCCTGTATTTCGGAAGTTCGCGGCTGAGTTTTGCTTGGTTGAAATCCCCAAGTATAATCAGAAGAGAGTCAGGGTATTTTCGCTCCGTGCTGGTTATCTGGTCAGCCAGGTGCCGTAGTGCCTCGCTAACGCAGGCTTGAGGTGGTATGTAGACACCGACCAGAATGAAAGAGGAAAACTCCTGCGGTGAATAAAATGGCTTTCAGTTAATGGATATGGATTCTACGTGAGGAGTGCATAATTTCCATAGCACTGTGGCATCTCTACACCAACTTTCATTGATATAAAAGCAGATTCCTCCTCCCCTCATTTCCCCCGTTAATTCTGTAACGCGGAAGCCTGGCAGATAAAGGATACTGTCAGGGATGGACTCACCAAGCCAGGTTTCAGTGAAACACAGGGCAGAAGATCCTGATAAATCCCTGTTTATTTTGTTTAGGAGCAGCAGTTCGTCCATTTTGTTGGGCAGAGAGCGGACATTTGCCCGATGTAACGAGGGGAGCGGAGTTCGGAACCCCCGCTCTCGCAGTTTAACGCTTCAGGGACTGTATCCCACCGGTTTTCTTGTTGGTAAAACTCCGCGAGTTTTTGTCCTAGAGACATATAAAGAAAACCCACATGAACCTTAAATATATACAGTTCGAAACTAAAAATTAAATACGCACTTTGTCAGGAGAATCGAACAAAAAGCATGCACATTTCACTCTCTGAGTGAGGTTTCTGCTCCTAAGGACCCACCCATTAGCAAATGACAGCTATTCATATGATAAGGGAATGGTGATTCAGTGATCTCTATTGGGTCACGGTGTGGCGAGAAAACCTGTGGGGGTAGTGGGCCACAAAGACATTCCAGGGCCATTACGTAACGGCCATTTCCTTTGTCTGAGGCGTCCCAGGTCTGTTTACACCTAACTCATCAATATGCATTTGTAAGGACACAAGTTTGGAGAGGCACAGGTCACTCTGAAATTATAAATATGTAGTAGTGAAACCACACACACTTTCTGAATGCTAAACTCATATATGTATAGCCAACAACACATGTTTACAAGGTTCAGAGTTCAAAAGTCTCGGTCCGAAATCTTTACAATGTTTTTTTGTACAAATTCTGAACACCTCTGAATGAAGGTTTTCGTAAGGGTGATTTTACATTTTATTTAAATACAATTTTATTTTACTACATTCCTTTTACTCTAATGTTGTTATTGCTGATGTCTTCTATAACATAATCATATATGCCAATTGTGCATCAATACTTTTAGTTAGGGGAAATATACAAAAACATCAAGGCATGTGAGACTTCCTAAAAAAGTCAAACAGGCCTCTGTCCCTGAAGGGCTAACCAGCGCTCCAGCGCGCTTCCCTCGCCTGCGTCTCCTCCAAACTAGTTAGGAGGATTCAAACTAGCCCAATAAGGGCACACACATTTGTTCACTGAGGAAGCAGAGACGTGGTTTCCATAAATAATATACGTTTTATTAAATAAACCACCTGATAAAATATAAAAACACAAGAATTTGTAGCTGCAGGAGAGAGTGAAAAGGGGCAACACAGCTGTTGCGGCAACAACTGAATGTCGCTGAGAGGCTAAGCAATGGAGATTCACTTAGGTGACGCACTTCCAACAATTCCAATGTCCGCTCCGAAGGTTACGATTTCTTCCATTTATTTATAGGCAGATAAAACATCTTCATTGAACAGGACCGCAGATAGAAAGTGCAAGTACTTCTGTGCAAAGTGGCGATAATAAATATACATAAAATTCATCCAGTAAGCGTTTAGTTAGTCCATAAAATCCATATCAAAGTTCCAATAGTCAGCATTTTGAGCGGTCAACAAAAACTGTGCTCTCCCTACTCACCCCCTCGCCATACTACCACAGGTGCCCAGGTACATATATTCATTCATGAATTCCTATGCCAATACCCACGTGACTTGCATACACACCCACCAGATACCAAAATAAAAGCACCAAAGCACAGACTAATTCAACCATGGCATATGGCCGCTATAACAGCCAATAGCACCACAGACAAGAAACTAAATATAAACTGCACTGAGGTTTACCAGTAGGGGCAGATTGTTAGGTAGCAAGGGTAGTACCTCCTGGTCACACCAGACATGCTCCACACACACATGCACACATACCTAGTAAGGGTGAAACACGTCAAAACACTCAACAAGGGCGATACTACCACCACTGGGGTTTACCACCTGACCATACAGCAGAGTGGCAAATCAGAGCGTTGCTAGGAAGGAGCAAGAGGCAAAACAGCAGCATTGTCAGCCACCAAACGAGTCACACACAGGGCCAGGGGAAAAGCATGCTGGCATCCTACGACAATGTAATGAGCAGTGGTGGAGGAAGTACTGAAGTTTAGTACTTAAGTAAAAGTACAAGTACCCAGGAAAATAAAAGTAAAAGTACTACATCAACAATCCTACTTAAGTAAAAGTAAAAAGTACTTACTTTTAAATTTACTTTAAGTATTAAAAGTAAAAGTACTCACGCAATGGGTTGTCTCTCAATGTCTAGGCTGTGCCATTTTGATGAAGAAATAGCTACTGGTAATAAATGCCTCTACAGATGTCACTACTAGTAATAATTATAAGCAACAACATTTGTTAATTGGAAAGGTTGGTGTACTTTTTGTGCCTACCATCTGTAATACTGTTCACACTATATCTTACAATTCTGCGGATGACAAGTTATCTACCAGGGATTATTTGCAAAGTTAATACCATTAAGCCAAACCAATAAAGACACCATGTGATATCTTTAAATCTTTTATTAAATTGTAAACGTGTAAAAAAGGGAAACATGGAACATAAAAAACAAATGTAATTGTAAAACTGGACAGAACAAGGCACGCTAGCTTGACATAGCTAACCTACCAGCTTTATCTTACCATTACGTTAAATATATAATGAAGATACAATCATGTTTTTTTTATGCTATTGCTGTATGTCACCATGCATTTAGCTAGATAACATTATAATATCATGTCAGTAAACAAATTAAATACATATATCAATATTCAAAAGTCAGGGACATTAACTTAGCATAGCAATCACTCTGCTTACCTCGATATGCTACTTTAAATTTGAGGGCGAATTATTGAAGGCTAGCAACTCCTTTTTTTGAGGGAGACAGGAAACGCATTGAAACCTCCAGGAGTCATTCTTGGGGCCTTTGAACTCGAACATATATTTTAAATAGGGCCAAGGGTGGCTCGTATCAGAGGGCTCAGTTGAGGCTGACTCTGGATCCATGTTGAATAGGCAGTAGTCAGGCTGTCTGTTGAATGTTCAGGTATAACATGCAAAGCTACCGCTAGTGCTACTGCCAAACGCGCACTGTGATGTCGTTGGAGTTGATAGAGCCACCTGATTGGTTTAAACTTCCAAAACAGCAACGCAATCCATAGTTTTGTTTAGGCAACATTTTGGCGAAACTGTGTTCATAAAATGTAACGAGTAACAACACATATTGTAGAAATGTAGCGGAGTAAAAGTATAGATGATAGCTAAAAAATGTAATGGAGTAAAAGTAAAAAGTATGCACTATTATTTTTACTTAAGTAAAGTACAGATACGTGAAAATTGACTTAAGTACAGTAATGAAGTAAAAATACTTCGTTACATTCCACCACTGGTAATGAGCCAGTTAGCACCTACTTAATGGCTAGATAAACATTCGACAATTCACACGTATTTGATCACTCCATTTTGCATATTTAACGCAAAGCAAATAGCGGAAGTGATAAAGGACAATCTTACATTAAAAAATGTCATGAAAACATTGCAAAATGTATTAATTAATTTTATTCTCGGAGGATTCAGAAACTCAGCTTACCCCTTTCCAGACTTCCAAAGCAAGGAAAAGTCTTGCGGTGTGCAACACCAATTATCGCCCCATCAGAAACAATACTGAAAGCAGTAGAGGAACCCAAAAAATATTAACTTAAATAGAGCAGGGATTCGGGGAAGTTCACTAAAGCTTTATTTTCGACATTGTTACACAGGGAACGGCTACTGCATGTCAATTAGCTAAAACACAGGGTATAATGAGTGGGTGAGTAGCTAACTGCACAAAACAGACGTGCATACACAGCGAGGACCCGAACATACCTGCATGCAGTGTATAGTGAATGTACAGTGCCCTCCAGAATTATTGGCACCCTTAGTGAATATGAGCAAAACAGGCTATGGAAAAATGTCTTTGCTGTTTATCCTCTTGGTCTTTCGCTCAAAATATTCACAAAAATCTTACCTTTTCATTGAAGTAAAATTATTGAAAGAAAAAAAAAATGTTTACAATAAAAACATGTGTGCCACAATTATTGGCACCCCTAGAAAATCTTATAATTTAAATTTAACTGAAGTATATTTCCAATCATGTTTTACATTTTTAAGTTCACCTGTTTGATTAGGAACTAATCGACCAAACTAGAATTAGCCAGAGACGAGCGAACTGGTGGACTTGAGTTGGCAGCAACAGGTACTATGAGCCTTTGTCAGCACATGCAGAGACAGACGCATGCCCAGATGGCACCTTGTTGCCCATTTATAGTGCCAATGATCTAGTGTATGTGTAGAGTAGACAGGGCGGGGAGAAGTAAACAAGCTGCGACGTCAAATAAAACTGCTCTACTACACTACCAATTAAACTAGTTCATAGTCAGGTTAACTGAGAGGTTCTCAATCTGGAGCATTCCGTTCAAAACAGTGACACGTTACTTTATCGTAATGAAAATGTGTTATCTATCCCATGATGTTTTTACCCGATACATTAATAGTGTAGCGATCTCTGTCACTAAGCGGAGATTGATTATTTAAATTATGACTTTATTGCAGAACATAAAGGCTGTTATAACACAGGCTATTAACACGTTAATTACTGTGGCTGCTTCCCACAGAACAGCGAGCACAAAGACTTGTCCTCTTATCCAGGTGTCCCCGCCCCTTGGCTACTCTGCCAGCCCCCGCATTGCATAGCAACCCGTACATGAGCTGCAGCGACTGACAGAGAGCAAGGACACAGGTACACAGACCATCCAATGACATGAACATGAACACATTAATTCAATGCACACACATATGTTGTACCTCTGAACTAGTGAAAAATAACCACAAAGTCATTCAGAGTTTTCTTCGTCAAAAAGAATGGTGTTTACTCGACAATCACTCAAAGACAGAGAGAGAAACCCACGATTTCCCCTGAACTAATATCTAGAGACTCAAACAATCGATCCTCAGATCATGGATTAAGGCAGAATAACTAGAAAACTGATGACTTTATCAGAAACATAATATTGGCTGAATGAATTAAGTATCTAAGGCACATTAAGACCATTTAAACATTTAACATTCTCGAAAAGCCAACTATTTGGATTTTTACCATGTAACAAAAAAAGAAGTATTATCATCACCGCTAAACAATTCTCATTCTCACGCTGTGCTCCATCTGTGTCATATGTTGATATATTATCAAAAACCTGAATCAAACATTTAAAGCTCACACACATTACAGCAGTGTATCAAACACCTTAACACACATTTAAAGCTCAATTTAAATCGATGTTTGGATCATAATAGCTGCATATGCCAGCTGAATGTAACATGTAACACACTCCCCCAAAAAATAAGTGTCGTCCCGACATCAACACATTTTTTTTTTCTTTTTACAATTCTTCGTCTTCTGAAGACCAGTGTGACTCAGGCTGACTGAAAGTCAGGGGTCACCAGGAGGCAATGCTCAATAGTCCATAGTTACAGTCCATCAATGGTGACTGGCTATAGTATAAGCAGTCACTAGAAACAGTCCATAGGTGATCATTGACCACAGTAAACAGTCCATGAATGCTGCGTGAGCCGTCCATAGGTCACCACTATACATAGGTGAAGACTGACAACAGTAAACAGTCCATTAATTGCTCATGGTTTCAGTCAAAATCTATTCTAGTGTGTATGCTCATGCTTGCTGGAGTCCATACATCGGTGGTGGCTGGACGTAATATGGCTGTAGGGGTAAAAGCCATGGGACCATGAATGGTGGAGGGTAGACCTAGCCTGACGATGTCATACTCATAATTCTAGTCAGAATATGAGTCTGATACCGCTCCATTGGGCTGTGATTATGGGGCGTGTTTCAACCGAACCAGGAGAAAAAATGCCTCTTCGCTCAATTGGTTACCTACAACCAATCAGAACAACGTAGTATGTGACCAGGGCCAGCTGATAAATTCAACTTTTACTGGATCCCGTAGGAAGGAAGGCAAAAACATCTTTTCGATTGACAAATGCCTTGATCGCGTTTCTCTGTTCCTCTTTCAAAATGAACGCACTGTCAATGTTTAAATGGACTCGAATCTATACATTTCAGCTCTCCAGTGGCAGCCATGTTTGTTGAAAACGAATTCAACTTGTGTGTTGGTGACGTGCTTGATTACTTTACTGTTGATGATCTGTCCATCATCGTATAAAGCCCGCCTTGACAATTTGATTGGTCCGGCAATTTCTGTCCGAAAATAATTTCTCCCCAATGGAGTAATGCCAGACCGAACTTCCCGACTTCAAATGTTGTGGGCGGGGCTAAGTTCGGTCTAGTATCCAGGCTAGGGTAGGCCGGCAATACCTGAGATGTTGGCTGAATGCTGTAGCAGGATGGGATACCAAGCTGATCATAGGTCATGCGCCTTGGTGCATGCCTCTCCCTTGGTGGTCGCTGGCAGAGGGGCTCCGCAGGTTCAACTGTATCATGTGAGGAGGGGGAGGCCAGTGGTGAGTGCTCATCAGGTAGGCCTTGGTCAGGTACCCCTTCAGCAGCAGGGTCATTGAGGTCCGCCAGTGGATTTCCCTCAGGGACAGGGTGTGCTGGGGGTGGTGGAGCAGCAGCTGGAGCCTCTGGCCTCTCCTCCCTTTCGGTGTCCACGTGTTCAGATGGAGTCGAGTCATCCCACAGATCATGTCCCTCAGTTGGCTCTGTGGGGACATGGGGCAGTTCATAATGAAGTTCATACTCATCTCCACTGTCCTCATCAGACTCCTGGCATTGGGCTACTGAGTGGTGGTGATCTTTGTGTTTTTTCTTTCTCACTGACTGAACAGGTGTCTCTAGAGGCAAATAGTAACAGGGCATCAGCAAGTTTCTGTGTAAAACCCCTTTCTGGCTTCATCTCGTATATTGGAAGGTCAGAGCCCATTTGCTTAACAACTAGGTGAATTGTGTCCGCCCAATAATTGCGGAGTTTGCCTGGGCCTCCCCTGGGTGTCAGATTCTTAATCAGGACACGCTCGCCTGGTTGTAGGACTGCGCCCCTCACCTTGGTGTCATAGTATTTCTTACCCCTTTCTGCTGATTTCTTTGCATTTTGTGCAGCAATGGCATAGGCCTCCTCCATACCTCGTTTCCACCTTTCCACATAATCTCTCTGATTGCGGGAACCAACTTCTGTGTGCAGCCCAAACAATATGTCGATAGGCAGCCTTGGTGATCTGCCATACAAAAGGTAGAAAGGCGAGTAGCCAGTTACATCACACCGTGTGCAGTTATAAGCATACATCAGTTTGTTCAGGGACTCTTTCCAATTTGATTTCTGTTTTTCTGTCAGTGTTTTAAGCATTTGCAACAATGTTCTGTTCATACGCTCCACCTGACCATTCCCCATTGGATGATAGGGTGTTGTCCTTGATCCGGCCACTCCACTCAATTTCTTTAACTGGCTGAACAGCAGTGGCTAACATATTTTCAGGATCAGTTGTGACTGAAGCAGCAGTGAATGACCATGTCGAAGGGGAATTTCCTGTACCTCTATAGCCTGTATGGCAGCAGTGACTGTTTTAGGCAGAAGTTCCTCTGTGCATTCTCTCATTAGCGCATCAGCATCCAGTGGCATCCTTGACAAGGCATCATGGTCATTCACTGCTGCTTCACAACTGATCCTGAAAATATGTTAGCCACTGCACCAATCAGCCCTATACCAAAAGAGCAGTTAAGGGAAACACAAAAAGCCGACCAAGTAATCTGTCCTGTGTTGGAGTTTAAACTGTAGGGTTCCAAGCCAGCTGTCAATGAGCTGAGGACTTTCAGCTCACAAAGAAAATGCCTGTTCAGGGAATGGGACAAACTGACAGTAGATGACACTATTGCTCTTTCCTGGTCTGTACTTTATGTTAAAGTTAAAATCCGCTAACTCTGCGACCCACCTAGATGTTGTTGCATTGAGTTTCGCTGTTGACAGGATGTAAGTGAGCGGATTGCTGTCAGTGTATACTGTGAAAGTTTGGGCATAGTACAGATAGTCTCTGAACCTATCAGTGAAGCCCATTTTAGAGCTAGGAATTCTAACTTGCCAGCATGGAGATGATAGTTCTTTTCAGCTGCTGTTAATGTCCGAGAGCCATAAGCAATAACCCTAAGCTTGCCACCCTGCTTTTGATACAGTACGGCTCCCAAGCCTTGATGTGAAGCATCAGTTTGTACAATGAACGGCTGAGTAAAGTCGGGGAAGCCTAGTACTGGTGGGTTGAGCAGGCAGTCAATCAGCTGTTCAAGTGACTGTTGGTGTCGGTGTGTCCACATGATTGGCTTAGTTGGGGGGACAACGCAGCTTGTTTTTTTTAGGTACTTTTTGGGGGGTTTTACCCATTTTTGCTTTGGCCAAGTATGCCTTACTGGCGTCATTTGGTTCTGCCTTCAAAAGGTCATATAAACAACAGTTTTTTTTTTTTTTTTTAAATCTTTGATGTACTGCCTGTAGTACGTGAGTAGACCGAGCATTTTTCTGAGCTGGCCGACAGTTTGCGGTCTGATATCCTTCAACGCTCTGACTGCTTCAAAATCAGCTGGATCAACTTTACTGCCCTCTGCAGACACTATTCGACCTAGATATCGGACTTCATGTTTGAACAGGTCACACTTACTTGGCTTAAGTTTGATGCCATATTCCCTGAGACGTTGCAGCACTTTCAGTACATCATCCACATGATTGTTGAACATTGTAGGTGGTCTCACCATAGACTACATTACCCAGAGGTCCCTTATCACCTTTCATTCCTTATCTACATTTCACTGACTCAGCATTGGCCGCAACAAGGTCATAAAACCGGGTGACGCATTTTTGCTTTATAACCGCGCCAAACCCGAAAATCTCTCTCTCTCGCAGTGGTTTTTGCAGCAGTGAATTCCATTCACAAATAGAGATACCCTACAGAAGAAATCTCATCAGGACAAAGGACGACACGACGACGTAGCCCATAGAACTTCTGATCAAAGTTCCAATCTACTTGAAATCGTTAGTTGCAACCTGAGTTTTCATCGGTAGTACTACACTGCAGCCCAGCAGTTTATTGAATACGAGAAGGCGACCGGTTCCCTTTTTCATCCATTCAAGTCGAAAAAAAGAACGTTCATTTCCCTTCGAGACTCATCAGTCCACCAGGCCGAGTCCAGTTGACGAACTGAAGATAGAAGGAAGATTCCGGTTACTTCCCCAACGTCTGCGTCCCACGCTGCTCCACGGAAGACCGCAGAAAACATCTTGATCGCTATGCAAGAGCGATCGAAGTAAGGCTAATATCTGGCCAGAGCTTAGTTTTATATGTATGTTTTAATCTATGTGATAAGTGTTGTTATTTATTTCGTTAAGATTTAAATGCAAACTGAAATTCACAATCTACACGGTCTGTGACCGTGGATAATCTTGCTGGGTTCTTTTGCTAATGTTAGATAGTTGTTTATGCACCATCTCTCTATCTCTCTCTCTCTAACTCCCTTTTACATCACCACCTGAACATATACACGTCTTGTATTGAATTAAGGCCTAGCTTGGATTTAGCCCTTAAGGCAAGAATCCTTTGTTCAGGCATTCTTTACTTTGCGCACCTTCCCCCAACTAAATTTGCGCCACAGAGTTCAGGTCTCGGACCCGCAGCCGCATCCAGTGACCATTGGTGCCTGACGCACTCTTGACTTCACGCACACAGCATCTATCGCCTGTGCGCTTGCGCATAGCCTCCCTCTCACTTTCCCCATCTCTCCATTGAGCGCGCGACCGCGTTTACTCGCAACTGCGCATACCCACACACGCACCCGCTCACACACACACACACACACAGACAGAGATGAGGAAGCTAATGCACCCTTCTCTGCATTGCTGAAACAGACTACCTCATTCCCCAATTCCACTTTGTGCCTTTCTCAATTGTTTTACTCCAGTGTGTACTGTATGTTATTATACCTGATTTTATATTACTATTAATTACCGTTAGTTACTTTTAATAAATTGTTTATTTTAGACTTAAACAATTGTCTTGCCTGTTATTGTTCCAATATTCCACTGAGAGCCATTTTCCGCCAATCAAGTACTTCAAATGCCTTCACTTCTCTGGTTGTTTCATGAAGTGTTATAGACTTAGTAGTGATATTGTAGTATGATAGTATTGTGATACCATACTTAGACTGTAGCATAGTGGTACAACTAGAGCTTTTCATTGTAAATACTAACAACCTACAACAACCTACAACATCTTACTAAAGACAAGTGTGTCATCCAAATAGGGGACCCAGATGTTGTCCCTAGGCCCCTCCAGACATTCTTCCATACACCGCTGAAATTCCGCGGGTGCGTTTATTAAACGAAACGGGACCCTGACCCACTCATACAGCCCCCATGGCGTGACAAAGGCTGTGAGTGGCCTACTTTGCTCTGACATAAACCCCTGATGATGATATGCTTTCCCCTGGTCTAATAGGGAAAACCAGGATTCGTCACCAAGACTGTCCATAATGTCCTGAACCCGGGGGATGGGCTGACGGTCAGGCAGGGTTTTTCTGTTCAAGTCTCGATAATCTCTGCACAACCTGAGCGTTCCGTCTTTCTTTCAAACACACACAACAGGTGACGAGTATGACGAGTTTGATTTTCGAATCCAGCCCTGTGCTATCAAATCATGGAGGTAGTCCTTCATCTCCTGGTACAGGGGGCTGGGCACTGATATGTATGTTCGTCTCACTGGTTTAGTGTCGTTCAGGGAAATGGTCATGCGAAGACTCTCAATGCAGCCAATATCATTGTCTGATTTTGAGAATGAATGACATTCCTCTTTAAGCATCTGTCTTACTACCACTCTCTGACCCTCATTAAGATGACTTAAGTCTACAGGTGGATCCCACCGGTCAGTGCTGTCTCTTGTGGGTGCCACACTTGTATGACTCACATTCACTGATGTTGCCACTTTCTCAAAAATCTGGGCGGGCAGTACTGTCATAACAGTCTGCACTGTACTAATTAAAGTGCCCCCAGGCAACACAATGGCATGGCTAGTGTGGTTAGAGACGCTCATCGTAACAACTGGGCAAACATTCTTCTTGACTCTTACTAACATGTCATGAAACTCAAGGCCGTCTGGCCAATGTGGGTTCAGGTCTGGCTGAAAAAGCAAAGTAATATCCTCTTTAAAGGGCTGTGTGACTACACGACAATTAACGTCAATGGCCTTCATTCTCGAACATTTTCTGAAGTTTCTTCTGAAATGTTTCTTACGGGCTTCGGAAAAACAACGTAAGCAAAAGACATCCGCCAAATTCATGCACGCTTGAAAATGCGGTCCTACGCAGCAGAAGTTTTCTGGGCTGTGCTCCCCCGGAAGAGTTTTCTTAAATTGAAAGCGCGTTCTCGTGCGCCTGAATTTGCATACATACACGCCCTGCCAGCTCCTTATAAGGGCACGCAACCGTAGTGACGTGTGCAGTCGGAATCGACCGAATCTACACGAAAGCAACTCGTAAACGAGTCATGTCAAAGCGGTTTCGTGTACATTACATTTAGTCATTTAGCAGACACTTTTGTCCAAAGCGACGTACAAGGGATAGAACAGTCAAGCTACGAGCAATAGAGACCTAGTGTAACAATAAATACTACTTTACATAAGAAATAGAAAAACGAAATAGGAAATAAAAACGAAGTGCAGGAATGTAACTGCTATAAGTGCAAGTTAAGCACTAGTCGAAGTGCCAGTTAGGAAGGGAGGTGCTCTCTGAAGAGTTGGGTCTTCAAAAGCTTCTTAAAGGTAGAGAGGGACGCGCCTGCTCTGGTAGTGCTAGGCAGTTCGTTCCACCAACGTGGAACTACTTGAAAATTCTGGATTGCCGTACTTGCACAGACGGCAGTGCCAAACGACGCTCACTAGACGAGCGCAGCATTCCGGTGTAGTCCTTTTATTTATTTTATGACATCACGGTGCCTCGAAGAATCATGACTATAGGCCTACATGTGAAACGTAATTGTTAATGATACTTTAATCCGAGGATCTGTAGAGTTGATGTGAACGCAATCACCAACGATTTCTCACAAATTAATTAACACGGAGAGTTTTCTTAAATGCGATTCCTCAAAAAACCACAAGATGGCCCATGGGGCCATCTTGTGGTTTTTTAAGGAATCGCATTTGAGAAAACTCTGGCCGAGTTACGACTGCTATTTCGAGTTCGGAAAGTCTTCTGAAGTTCAGAGCAAATCCCAGATGAGAGAACTTTCATGAATGCCGAATGTTGTCCTAAATCCAATTCCCCTTAAATTCCTCTTAAATTCCTCTTAAATTCTTCTTAACTGCGTTCGAGAATGAGGCCCAATGTTACTATGCTGTGGCACTGTCACCCGCTCTCTACTAGTTTTTACGACATACTCACTGACTTGATCCGCGCTAACAGTCTGTATAAATGCCTTAACTTTTTTTCTTTTAAGGTTTGGGAAAGCTTTTCTCACTGCATGGTTCTGCCTGTTCTTCTCAGTCTTTGTCAACATATGCTCAATAACATTGAAGCCTATGATGGGGTGAGACAGATGCCGACCTTTCATTACAAGCACTGGAATGATCAGTTCTTTTGCCCGCTCTGTTTCAGTAGCTAGTTGAAAACTAATTTCAATCCATCCCAAATATGGCATTTCAGTTCCATTTGCAGCGGTCAGTATCAGATTATCAGGTGAGTCAATGATCTCAGAAACATCCTTTAATCTTGTAGATGGCAAGTATTCCTGTTTCCATCTCTCATCAATGATTGACACTTGCGAACCTGTGTCCCATAAGACTTGCACCTGGTGGCCATTCAGAAAACATTCAACAAGACATTGCCTGCCAACTAGTGAGGCAACTTTGTGGGGGTGAGCAGGTTGAATGAGAATTGGTGGAGCTTTGTAGAAAAAGTGTTCATGGCCATGTGACAGTTGCATGCATTCTTCCTTATGTGCAGCCCAGTGTTGCTTTTGATAAGTCTTTGTACAATATAGTGTCTTTTTGCAGGATGAGCACTGCTTCATTTTATCAGGGAAGTTCGTACTGCCACAATTTGCACATTTCCGGGACTCTCTGCTTGCTATGGTTAACACCCGCCCCTTGGTGGTAACCCTTCCCTGTTTAAAGGAGTCTCTCCTGTTGATCTACTCTCTCTGAATTTGCACCCTGCTTGGAAATGTTCCCCACTTCCACATCGGTAGCAATGCATGCAGCGTTCATTTGTTCCCAACCGCTGGCAAGCGAAGCATTTTTGGGGGTTACGAGAAGGGTAACTGGGATACTGGTTCGAACCATACTGGATTGGGAAAGGGGCTTGAGTTTGGGGCAGGTTGAACCCATACTGTCTTGGAGCAGGGGTTTGGGCTGATGAAAAGGTACTGTATGTCTGCTGCGGGGGAGCGGGGGGCTGGAGATTTCTGTCCGGCCAAGCTACAAATGGGGCGTCGGGCTGTGGATGAAACCTAGTCTGCTGCAGTGTCTCTTTTATCTGAGCTATCTCTGCACTAAGACATTTTAAAGAGGCTAAACCTGTCTTGAGCTCTTGTATCTCTGTTAGCAGTCCCGGGGAGTTCCTAGTTTTTGTTTCCTTCTCTGAGCACTTAGCAGGTGGTGTGTCCTCTAACTACTGCTCTAACACTTGTGACAGACTGTTGCGTGTTCATTTTGTTTTTGTTCCTTCTTTCGTCCTCAGTAGCACAGGCAACATTTTACTTCTCTAACAGGAGCTCATCTGAGGTCTCAGGGCCTCATTTACTAACAGGATTGCGCCTGTTTCAGGCGTAAAATAGCGGGTAAAAACCTAAAACCGTATTTATCAAAGGTGGCGCACTTTAGATTACCGCTGCTGGGAGTGTATAAGGGAAAGTGGGTGTTCGTCGCAAAGAGATGGGAGGAGATGTGTAAAGTGCGCCTAATTATGTACCCTATTAGTAACGAAACAAGAGGTGTTTCAGCATGACATATCAGCTGCGAAATGAAAACTATGTGCCTGCGAGAAATTGGAAAAATCAGAAATGTTATTTTTTTTTAATGTTTATATTTAATATATCATTTAATATAGGCATATACAAAATTGCACCAGCTAGCTGTTGGGCCACGCTTTACCCAGAATTGCCGGTCATTGAATGGTTTACATTAAACCGTATTTTCACCCATAGTTCAAGCAAACCAAACGTCTGAAAATTTCAGTTGTCCCTGCCCTGTCCACGTAAGGGGTGTCGTGTATTCCTACCAGACTATTTAACGGGATGCTATGGAGCAGTTGACCTGGCTATTAACTATCCTAGCTATCTCTAGCTTAGGGAACCATATTAACAGTTTGCAGTTGCCTGTGTGTGATTAACTCATGTTAATATGTGTGAATATGAACTTGTGAACATAAACTCGTTAATATGAAGCTGCACAGGCACCCTGAGGGGTAACCATAGCAACCCAGAAACTCAATGTTCGCTGAAAAGTTGAATTTCCCAAAATCAGCTCACCAATAAAAGACAGTCTTGAATTCAAAGTGATCACAACTTTTAATGTGGACGGAAGGGCTAAACGGAGAAATATTTATGAGTTTCTATATTTACCTGGGTTAGTTTGCTGTAACCTCGTGAACCAAAAGCTCTAATTTAAATTTTAGCTCATCATCCATGGTGGAACACGTAGGCTCTTTCTTCCCTATTTTAATAACACTAATGGGCGGTGTTAGGCGCAGATGACGCGACGTTAGGATGCAAAATACCGTGCGTTATTTGCGGTTTGGCAAAGGCACAGATTAAGCTGCGGTCGCAATGTCAGTAAATGAGGCCCTCAGTATCTAGTAGCAGAGGCTGATATTGTCATTCTGAAGCCCAGTGAGAAGTGTGTGCAGACTGATGCGCTTGACTAGGGCCGGGTCATGCTTGAGTCCTGATTCTGATTCTTGGGAAGCAAACAACACTTTCTGCCTCAAATCGAAAACGCGCATAAGGAAGCTCAGAGGGGTTTCTTTGCTATTCTGTGCTTCAGTGGTCAGCTGTTTGAAAAGCTCTGTAGCACCCTTCTCTTGGAAATGTGCGCGCAGGATGCGTCTGAGAGTGGGAAGTGTCAGCTGGGGTCTTCCCTCCAAATAGCTACGCAGTTGTAAGCCTGGAGAAATAGCTCTAATAACAGCATTGAATATTTCTATTTCGGGGTAATGTCTTTTCAGTCCATTTTCAATCTGATGAGCAAGGCTAGAAAATGTCAATTTATCCTTCTGACCTGCTTCACCTATTTGGCCTGAAATTTTAAAATCTTTGCGCCAACATGGGCTTGGCTGGTCATTAACGGGCCGACGTGGAGGTTCAGGACCAGTGGGGCTAGCAGGGGTGATTGAATCAGTTTCGTCGTCTGGTTTCTTTGGGGTTTTATTTTGGTCATAATCTGTATTTCCCAATTCTGTAATTTTATCTTTCAGCGCTAGTATTTCAGACATGCCATCGTCTTCTAACTCTGCCACCTCTTCTCTTTCCAGGTGTTTCATTACGTGCGTCATTAGCGACATGCTGGTCTTTTCCTTTACGTCTGCTCTGTCTTCGCCCGATATTTTCATAAAGTCACAAATGTCCAGCAAATGCTCTCTATTCAAAAAAACTCTTCTAAAGCAGCCATTGTTAGCAGGAATGGAGAGCCCTTGGTTATGCAGGAGACTGAATTAGGTGATGACTTGCTTACCCTGATGGTCACTCGTTAGCCTCAGGTAGCGTGTGCTCAATTACTAGCTTTCAGCCCTCCTCACTGCCGCGTCTTCTCCGTGGTAGCCTGCCTGTTTTTTTTTTTTTGTAGCGGAATTGCTGTCTTAGAACTCAGTCGCCAGGTTGTGGACACTGGACATCTGAATAGCAATCCCAGCGGGGCCTCCAAATGTTATACCTCTGAACTAGTGAAAAATAACCACAAAGTCATTCAGAGTTTTCTTTGTCAAACAGAATGGTGTTTACTCGACAATCACTCAAAGACAGAGAGAGAAACCCACGATTTCCCCTGAACTAATATCTAGAGACTCAAACAATCGATCCTCAGATCATGGATTAAGGCAGAATAACTAGAAAACTGATGACTTTATCAGAAACATAATATTGGCTGAATGAATTAAGTATCTAAGGCACATTAAGACCATTTAAACATTTAACATTCTCGAAAAGCCAACTATTTGGATTTTTACCATGTAACAAATGAAGAAGTATTATCATCACCGCTAAACAATTCTCATTCTCACGCTGTGCTCCATCTGTGTCATATTTGTTGATATGTTATCAAAAACCTGAATCAAACATTTAAAGCTCACACACATTACAGCAGTGTATCAAACACCTTAACAAACATTTAAAGCTCAATTTAAATCGATGTTTGGATCATAATAGCTGAATGTGCCAGCTGAATGTACCATGTAACACATACAAGTCGTTGCAATATGATTAGTATGTCAAAGGATGAGAGAAAAAAGAGATACCCGCTCATGCTATACCTGACAGATTTACTGTGCACACATATCCTGGTATGCTCTATTTTGGTCAGCATTAAATGAATGTCCAAGATGTAAATCCTGTGAAGGAGCTGCTTACCCTACTGAATATGCTAACATGTCTCTGGCAATGCTAAGCAGATTCATTTGTCATTAGTTGGAGCCCGAACTATGAGCGCTTAAAGTTATTGTTAGATGATGGGACCATCCTTGGTTCAGGGACTGCTGAGATGAACATAACATTTTTGACAGCAGGGAAACTTTGTTGATTGCCCTGCTACCCTGCAAAAAACAATCCCTTAGCAGCTCAGGAAGAATTAGAGCATTGCTTCCTCATGATGCTACATAACAGCCAATATGGAAAATAGATACAATACTCTCAAATTCACATATGAAACAGAACACATGCATCTCTCTTTTTACTATGTACTTCAAACAGCAGAAAATTTGCTGGTTTTTGTTTTTCCTTTGTTGTTTTTTTCTCTTTTTTCCCCCAATTGTGAGATTTGAAGAATAATGCAATTTTCAATTTTTAAATGGGGAAGATTTTTCTTCATTTCTTGTATATATAATATTATTTTATTATATAATTACCTTTTATTTTGTTTTCCCTAGGATTGATAATGAACTTGGTTACCTGTTCAGTTGTTCGATGCCCATATCTAAAGAACGAGGCAGATGCACTGCATACACTTACAGTCTCATCAGAGATGGTCAAGAGGAATATGAGAATACTTCACAAAAGGAATGGTGGCCTTTCATTTTCAAAGGTTTTACTTTCCGAAGACTGTTCACAAATATTGTGGACACTGACGAAGGTGAATATATCATTTAGGATGCTCATTCACAAAGATAAATTCTCCTCCTGGGACACTTCCTGCTTTAAGACATACATTTCACATCTGTGTGTGAGTAGTTGTGTCAGTGAGAGAGGGAGAAACTGTAATTCCTCAGATTAACTGATAAATACCATGAGGCATTCTTTGATGATTTAGGTGCCTTTGTCACTTTTAATATCTATAAATATATAGTATTTTATATAACATTCAACTGTATTGTCCATTATCAAGACTGAAAGATATTATTTGTTTGCATTAGAAATGTAGAAAAAGTTTATTCATTGTTTCTTCTGTGAAGAAAATGTAAGTAAATATAACTGTATAACACATTTTCTGATTCAGTTCTTTACCAGTTTGATGACATATGCCTGAGCACCCCAGGACTAAGAGGCAAATCAACAACAATTGATAAAGTGCGGTCCAACTTCCTTAAGGCAGTCATGCTCCACTTGATGAACTACCAGAATGCAGACTTTCCTGACTTACAAGACTCAATAGCATGTTTCCAGGCTTGTATAAAGAGAAGAGTGATCTGCAAGTCTGAAACAGAAGAAAAAGTTATAGACCCTAATGTGGTGAGTATAACATTTGCCTGGGAAGGTCATTTTTTTTTTACTTTTTCATGTAACATCTAACAGTCCACAATATCCTCACGATCACCTAACAGTCTACAACACCTCATGATCACCTAACAGTCTACAATATCCTCATGATAGCTATTAGATTGTGGATGAGCTCATGGTTGACCCATCACCAGACTCTACCTCCAATCAATGCATTAGCATACAATGTGCTACAACTCCTATGAGAATATTAGGTTAAGGGTCAATCTACTGCAATAGTGGTGACTGATGTACTACTTGCTCTAACTAACAATACAAGGTAATTGTCAGATGTTTTTCTGACTTTCAGTATGAATCAGCTGCCCTTGTACAATAGACCTAATAATTGTTGACGTCATGCTCTTGTTTAGATAGCAGGGGTGTAAATCACCCCCATTTCTATATTTCAATGATATTTTGCTTCTGATTCAATACATACTGCAATTTGTGAAGTTTCCCAATTCTTACAGCAATAATGATCTTCAATCATAGAGCCATCTTTTTCATAAAATTAATGGAATCGAATATTGCAGCTTTACTGTTGTGTCAGACATGAACTAGGTGCTTACATTATTCAGTATAATCGTACACTGTAACCCATGTCCCTGGTTATGTACTTTGTCTTTGTCTCAGTAAGACCACATAGCTGAGACCACACTCATTAGCATTCAAATGGCTTATGTGAGATACAGTTCCCCTGTAGCATTTGAACTCCTTCCCTCTCAGATCAGATAGCCTCCTTCCTGCCATGAACAACCCCCCAACCCATTTTACCACACCAACCACCTCAGAGGACCCACTCACCCACAGGTGAAACCCCCATTGTCTCCCCTTTCTGCTATACATTTATTTAGAAATAAAATCTTCTGGTCCATTCTTCAAGTTTGGCATGCTCATTAAATTCTAACAAAATAATTGGGAAAGAAAAAAGATTAAAACAATTAGTTATATAAAAGCCAATAGAGTGATACTAAAAAATGAATTCTGCACATTTTCTTTGATAATATTTTATATTTAAACATATTGATTGAACATAAATTACGTTTTTAAAAGATATATTTGAAATACTTTACTTTTAAATAATTTTTGCCAGAAAACACTACAACAATGACAAAGAAAAGAATAAGACAAAAGACCAGGTATAAATACTCTAGTCATGAGACAAATTAACAAGCAGGTGAAAGCAATGGAGGGAACACAGACAGGAAGTAAACAGAAGCACATGTATACACACAAACGTCTCGGTTACTTACGTAACCTTGGTTCCTTAAGCAGGAACCAGATATAACAGTATGGTACATGACGTCAGTCATGGGTACAAATCGAAGCATTTATCTATTCACGCCTGAAAGGCTGCAAGATCTGTCAGCGCGCGCTCCTGGGCCCGCCTCCCAGGAGTACTATAATATCATTACGCGCCCTCAGATCTGCCTCGGAAAGAAACTGAGCAAGACAATCAATCCAAGGTAACACTGTACACGCCAACTTTGTTATATCTGGTTCCTGCTTAAGGAACCGAGGTTACGTAAGTAACCGAGACGTTCCTTATCGCAGTTCACTGCGATATAACAGTATGGGACCCTATACATTCCCGCGTGATAATACAGTGGCAGCCAATTACACACACCAGCTCTACTGAAGCCTTTGCCCTCATAGAGGTTCATACGGCCGCTGGCGGTGAACATATTAACAGGGCAACCTTTGTCATAGGCGGCAAGGATCGCGATCCTGCGCCTGTAGGAAACCACCCTGGAGTGTTTCATGTGCAACAAACATGTAGACACCGATGAACACACTTATCGTATACATCGTTCTCAGGTCAGGGGATTCAGAGATCGCTTGCCTGCAGAACACCATGAATTTAACAGGGCCACCTTTATCATAGGCGACAGGGATCCGTGATCCTGCGCCCGTAAGAAAACCCTGGGATGTTTCATGTGCAACATAACATGTAGACACTAATGAACACACTTATCATATATATCGTTCTCAGGCCAGGGGATTCAGAGATCGCTTGCCCGCAGAACGCTATGAAGAAAAACTAGGTTCAGCCACATCTAACATATAGAATCTAATGAAAGTGTGGCGAGAACTCCAGCTTGCAGCTTTGCAAATATCTTCCACTGAGACGCCCTTTAGTAAGGCCCAGGAAGACGAGACCCCCCGTGTAGAGTGCGCATGCAACTTCTCCGGGGGATCTAAAGACAAGCTCTTATAAGACAACACGATAGCCTATACTATCCAACGGGAGAGGCTCGGTTTTGAAAGAGGTCTGCCTTTTGCGCGTGCACCAAAGCACACGAATAGCTGATCTGACTGTCTGAACGCTCTAGTGCGCTCTGCGTAACAGCAGAGAGCGCGCACTGGACAGAGCTTATTCAAACGTTCCTCCTCTGCCGACGCAAAAGGAGGAGGCGAGAAAACTGCTAATTCAATCACCTGATTGCGGAATGGGGTTACTACCACTTTAGGTGTGTAAGCAGTATTAGGTCGCTTAACAACTCTGCCACCAGCGATCGAAAACTGAAGGCACGATGGACTGACTGACAGGGCTTGCATGTCACCAACGCGTTTTGCTGACGTTAACGCCAGCAGCAGCGCGGTCTTTAAAGAGACAAACTTTATGTCCACTGTCTCCAGGGGCTCGAACGGAGGCCCTGTGAGAGCACGTAACACCACTAGCAGATCCCAAGAGGGTATGAGGTGTCTCTCTGGCACCCTGAGCCGTCTCACCCCCGCCATAAAGCATGACGCTAGCGGGTGACTGCCAGGAGAACTGCCATTAATGCCTGCGTGGCAGGCTGAAATGGCAGCCATGTACACTTTGAGAGTAGAAGCCGCCTTCCCCTCATCAAACAACTGCTGTAGGAATTCTAGAATAACGCCCAGCGCGCAGTTAATGGGGTCGTGCTGACGCGCAGCACACCACCGCTCAAAACTGCGCCACTTCAGCGTATACAGAGCCCGTGTTGATACAGCTCGGGCACTCTGTATTGTAGCCACCACCGCGTCCGACAAGCCTGACGCTATGAGCCTGCACCTTTCAGGTGCCAGGCTCTGAGCCGCCACCACTCCGGATGGGGGTGCCACACTGTCCTGTGCGCCTGCGTTAGGAGGTCTCTCCGCAGAGGCAGCTCCCAAGGCTGCTGCACTGACATATTGACCAGATCTGCCGCCCACGGCTGATTGGGCTAGTGGGGGGCTATCAATATCAATTCACTGCCCTCGTCCGCAATCCTGCACAGCACCTGCTGTAGGAGCGGGATCGGGGGAAGCGCATATAGGGGTAGAGCTGGCCACTGGTGGCCCAGCGCGTCTATGCCTAGTGGGGGATCGTCGCCCCCTAGCGAGAACCAGAGCGGGCAGCAGGTGTTCTGCCTGTTCGCGAACAGGTCCACCTGCGCCTTGAAAAAACGCACCCAGATCTGACCTATCACTTGTGGGTGAAGGCACCAGTCTGCTGCTCGAGGATCGCCCCTCGATAACAGGTTCGCACCGTAGTTGAGGTGATCTGGTATATGAACTGCCCTGAGGGACAGGACGTGCCTCGCTGCCCACAGGAGCAGGCGAGTCGCCCAATGGCGTAGTGACGGGGAGCACACTCCGCCCTGGCGATTTATATACGCCAAGGTCGCAGTGTTGTCCGTCCTCACTAGTATATGCTGACCACTCAGCCTGGGCAGAAAGTGTTGTAGAGCTAGGACTACTGTTTGCAGCTCTAACACATTTATGTGAGACGTGGCCTCTGTCACAGACCAGAGACCGTTCACGCCTCTCCCTTCGCAGACAGCTCCCCAGCCTTTGGTGGAAGCGTCTGTGGTCACCACCACACGACGCGACACTATGCCCATAGTGCCCGACGCGGTGAGAAACCAGGGGGTTCTCCAGATCGCCAGGGCTTTCCTGCATCTGGAGAACACCACTACTCTGCGATGCCTGTCTGTGACTGCGTTGAGCTTCATAGACAGGCCGCATATGCAAAATCCCCAACGGGAACGCTATAGCGGCCGACGCCATCATTCCTAACAGGCGTTGGCAGCACAGCGACGAGACTGACTGTCCCCGTCGGAACTGGCGCACGCATGTTTTGATGGCATTTATCCGTTCTTGAGACAGCCTGACCTCCATGGAGGTGGAGTCTAAAATCATACCCAGAAAATGCGTAACTTGCCTGGGGCAGAGAACGCTTTTTTCTCTGTTTATTACAAAGCCCAGTCAATACAGGTGCGCCACCACTAGATGGCCGTCCTGCACTGCTGCAGCCTTTGAATGAGAAGCAATTAACCAGTCGTCCAAATAATTGTAAACGCGTAAGCCGCGTAGACGTAATGGGGCGACGGCTGCCTCTACGCACTTTGTAAATACCCTCGGCGCTAGGGACAGGCCGAATGGGAGTGCGTTGAATTGGTACGCTATTCCTCCGAACGCAAACCTCAGATATCTCCGATGTCTGTGGTGGATCGGAATGTGGAAATAAGCGTCTTTTAAGTCTATCGTGATAAACCAATCGTTTGGCCTTATAAACGGTACAAGCCTGCATGGGGTCAACATTCTGAACCGTAGCGGCATGAGTGCTTTGTTTAACACCCGTAGATCTAATATTGGCCGATAATTCCCGTCTCTTTTGGGTACGAGGAAGTAACGGCTGTAGAAGCCTGCATTTACCTCCTCGGGAGGGACTCTGCTTATTGCCTCCTTTCTGAGCAGGGAGATTATCTCTTCCCGTAGGAAGTGAGACTGTTCTCGCTGCACCACAGACTGTATCACTCCGCTGAATGGCGGAGGGGAACGGGCGAATTGCAGCACGTAACCCCTTGTGATCGTCTTTAGCACCTATGGTGACACTGCGCATGCGCGCCAACTCTCCACACAACCAGGGAGGTTGTGCTTTGAGTTGAATTTGTCGGGGACTAACCCGCTCATGGTCAATGAGTCTAAGCCTAGATCTACACCCACTCCGCCTAGGGAGGGAGACGAGAACTGGGGCTGCCCCCTCATGTTTTAAAAAAAAATGTGGGGGTGCGATTGCACTGTGTGCATCGCGGGGGGAGTTGCACAAGCATGCCTGGGCACTGCGCCATCTGGGACAGGAGTTAGGACATATGATTGTGGTGCTTGTGAAAACCTGCTTACCGTGCTGGACATGATTTCCACATGTGAGCGACGGGCTGATTTCTGTGGAGGCGGTGTGGACTCCACCGCTCCCCCCTGTGTGACGAGTGGCTGGCTGTCACGATCAGGAAGCCAGAGGTCTCCCTCTGCCTCGCCCGCGGCGAGCGGAATGCTGCCGCGGAGCCTGGGCTGCGCCCTGTGCAGGGCGCGCAGCTGGTCGCTGTGCTGCAGGCTGCGCTGGAGGGCGGAAGGGGTGTCTCTGCCAGCCTCGCCCGGTGGACACCTTTGCTGGAGGCGCTGGTGAGCGGAACCCGCTTCTCTTCTGGCCCGGTGCGGGTGTGGTGTGTCCTGAGGAGGACGTCTCACCCGTGCCACTAGAGCGAGGCATCCAAGCCTGGAATACCTCTCTGCTCTTCTGCTGTTCTTCGAACTTGGCAGCCATTGTGACCACTGCCTCCCCGAAGGCGCCCTGGACAGAGACCGGGGCGTCGAGGAGTGGTGCTTTTTCTCTGTCTGACAGCTTAGCCAGTGATAGCCACAGAGACCTCTGGGTAGCCACCGCGGCACCCATCACCCTCCCCAGTGCCTGTGACGTGCACCGAGTTAGTCTGAGCGACAGATCCGTCGCGCGACGGAGTTCTGCCACAGACGGGTGATCTTCCCCCAGCGACAAGGCAAGCTCAGTCAGGAGCTTTGCCTGGTAGCGCTATAGCAATGCAGCCATATTGGTCGTGCAGGCAGCCTGCCCTGCAGCCAAGTAGGACTTCTCTGCCAGCTGAGCCTGGTGTCCGCCCACCCGCGTGGGCAGGAGAGGCTTCTGGCCGAGGCGCATCGTGGGGGAGGCGGGCGAGAGGTAGCCCACTACTGCATCCTCCACCTGAGGAAAGGAGAGGTAGCCCCTCTCCTTAGCCATGTGGAGCTGCATGTAGGGCGCGAACCCCGGCACCGGGGCTCGGCCCGAGTAGGGTATCGCCCATGTCGCCTGCAGTTCCTCGTGCACCTCTTCGAAAAAGGGGATGCAGCTGGGAACTGATGCGGCGGAGCCAGCATAAAACTCCCCGTCCAGCAGCGAGGACCGCACGCTGGGAGGGGGAGGGAGAGGGAGCCCGAGGCAGCTGGCTGCTCTCAGCGCAACCTCGTGGAGTTGATGGCCTAGGAGCCGAGACGAGGTAGGAGGTGTCTCCACCCGCATCCTAACGTCATGGCTCGTCTGCATTGCTTCAGCGATTGAGCTGTGCTCATCGGAGAAGTCTAGCAGACTATCATCATCCAGGCTGATGTCCAGCTCGAGTTCAGGCTGGACACCGCTTGGTTGAAGCTCCTCAGCCTCGCTGCCCGCAGCCCCAGGGCTGACAGGCGGCAGAGACGGGGAGAGACCCGGAGGCGGAGCTGCCGCTGCAAGGCGACTGCTCACGCTCACCAAATCCAAGGCTGAAGACGCACTAATTTCTATGGGGGCGTTAGCCCCGGATGGAACCAGTGCAGTCTCCTCTGCGTCCTTGCGCTTCCGGAACGCAAGGCGCCTGGTAGCCTTAGCTAGCGGGAGGCTAGCACAGATGGAACAGACAGGGGCTTTGCCCGAAAGCGCGCCCTCTGCGTGGTCCCTGCCTAGGCAGGTCACGCACCGATGGTGGCGGTCGCCCTTGGGACGGACGTGACTGCAGTCGGGGTAGTGTCTGGCCATCTTTTTTCAATCTGAAAGTAGAGAAGAATGTTAAAACACAAGCACACTATCTGCAACGAACACGTTGTTAGCAAGCTAGCAGGCTAGTCAGAAACTTAGCCAGCCAGGCAGCCAGGATAGCAGCCACTACTTTCAAAATGAAGTTGAGCCAATGAATTTTGTAGCGCCCTGAGCTAGTGAGGGTTAAGGAACCCAGATAACTCACCAACCCGTAGAGAGCGAAAGCACACAAAACTCTTTTGACTGTGGTAGAGCGTTTGAGATATGCTCGGAGATGTTCACTCCGTCTTGCGAAGTTTCAAAAGAGGCAGATCTGAGGGCGCGTAATGATATTATAGTACTCCTGGGAGGCGGGCCCAGGAGCGCGCGCTGACAGATCTCGCGGCCTTTCAGGCGTGAATAGATAAATGCTTCGATTTGTACCCATGACTGACGTCATTTACCATACTGTTATATCGCAGTGAACTGCAGTCCTTTTGTTGGCGACCCCGAAGGTCCCAAATTGTGATACTACTGTCAGGGCCGGGCTTGGGAAACAAACCCTGGCCGCTGGTTCTCTGGTCCAGAGAGAAGCTCACTGAGCTAATGAAGGAAGTAGGACCCAAGTGCTAGATGCTTGCAGGAATTGTTGTCTTTTTAACCACTTCTCCATAACAGGGAAAATCCCAAAACACAAAAAGGAATAATCCAAACTCTCAGAAGACAGTCAAAAACAGAGAGCAAAAACAGAGTTGATTCAAACAAGACTAGGAAAACCAAGAGATTTACAAAGACTATGACTTAGACTATAAAACTGGAACTAGCAAACTTGAGAGACTAGAGAGCCTCGACACATGAAACAAGAAACATGAAAGCTAGAAGCCAGTACTGACTAGAACACAAATGAGTACGTCACTGAAAAGAACACCAAAAACAACCGGGTATAAATACAACTCTTAATTGGTCATGTGACCGATTAACTAACAAGCAGACAGGTGGAAACAATGGAAGGAAAACAGACACAGGAAGTCAACCAAAGCACATGTACAGGTATAACAAACACAGGAAGCACATGTACACACATACCCACACCACAAGCCTCTCTAGTTGGCGGCCTCTAGAGGCCCGGAGGTCCCAAGTCGTGACAGAGATCCCAAGTCGTGACAACTACCTCATCATTTCCAATCTTAATACTGTTTGCTTGCTTTGCATTCATCCTCATCGCTTTGCACTTTGCTTTGTTTAATTTCAGTCTGATTCTTCCTGCATTCTCAACCAGTCTGTTGGTCTTTTCTTGGAGGTGATCATGTTTTGATGCAAGGAGTACAATGTCGTCTGCATAATCTAAATCTTCAAGCGTGGTGTTGAAGTTCCATCTGATGCCATTTCTGTGTACATCTGTTGTTCTTCGCATGACCTGTCAATTGCGGGTAAGGCAAGGCTACTTTATCTATATAGCGCATTTCATGCACATTTGCAACTCAATGTGCTTTATATATACAATAACAGGAAAGACAATAAGGAATTTAAATAAATAAAATAAAAAGGATAAAAAATGGTAAAGGAATGAAAATAAATAAAAAGGATGAGGCAATAAAAAAAAACAAATAGCAAGTAAGAAAGTAAAAAGAAGAAAAAATACATAGAAAAATGTAGAAGGCTCTCAAGGGCCTCAAACCCCGAGCTCTCAGGGGACTTAGCCCCTACCAAGCGCTTTTCTCTGGGGACTCACAAGTCTTACTTCTGTCTCCTTTATCTCTGTCGTGTCGATTTCTCTGATCTTCTCCAATTTCGTCATCTTTAATAGGGTTGGTTGGTGCATCTCACAAAGTCAAAGTGTTCAAAGTGTCTATCTTTCCAGCCGCAAGAGCCATCTGTTAGTCAGTCCTCTCCATGCCATGCATAAGGCTGCAACTTTCTTTTTCACCTCAGACCTCATTCCAGCTTCAAGTCCTCTTTCACTCTCCACTGTTCATCTCTGGGTTGTATTTGGGCGATCTACAGCACGTTTCCCCTCTGGTTGCCATACTATTGCCACCATACAATCATCATTTCGCTCTTTCCGGAGTACATGGCCGATCCAATTCCAGCGTCTTCTTCTGAGTTCATGGCTTATCTTGTTGACCTTCGTAATCTTTTCAATTTCCTCATTGCATATTTTCTGTGGCCATCTTATTCCGAGGATCCTTCTGACTATGTGAATTGGAAACTGTCAATATTGTTTTCCTCTGCCTTTGTTACTTTCCATGCTTCACAACCATAGAGCAGCACTGGGCATACAAGTGTCTTCTTGTCTTTGACCAGTTCACATGCCAATGTTTTATGTCATTTTATAGATCAAATCCATGTATCACACCCATGTACTAAACACATTTTTAAAACTTTACTCCACCAACTACTTGGCATGTACACATTTAGTTTGAGCAAGAGAGAAAAAGGGCATATGCCAGTTACAGGGCTTGTCATTGTTGGCATCTAATGGTAGCTAGCTATTTCACTAAGACTTGAAGGCTATAGGGTATAAGAAAAAGGATGAAGCCAGCGAGGCACAAGCGAGGCTAGAGGAGGTGGAGGAAGAGCCATCTCCTGTTGCTGACCATTTGGGCTAGTGATGTGACATTCCCGTATCACAGCTTTGCCATGTCTTCTGTTCTGTTCTGTTCTGTTCTGTTTCTGTTCCTTGTGTTTTTACTTCCTGTCTACCATGTACTCCTTTGTTTAACCATGTGTTTTTATTGTCCCTTGTGCCTCTGTCCACGCCCGTCTCGTTACTACCTGATGTGTCTTGTTGTTCCCTGCCCACCTGTGTCTTGTTTTCTCGTTTAGTCCTTCATATTTAAACCCTTGAATTTGTTCAGTTCTTGATCTGTCAATAACTAACTTCTAATTTGTTTCTGGGCCTATGTAAAGCGTACACCATATTCCATTCCCTTCAACATGATATATTAGGCTACATGGGCTACATGTTAAAGGTACAGTGTTTTTAGTAGCATCTAGTGGTGTAGGTGCTGAATTGCAACCAGCTGAATACTCTACCCTTTACAAGCGTGTGCAAGTACCTATGTTGTCCATCAAATGCCACAACAATGGCACAACAATGCCAAAAGCCCTGTCTCGAGCCAGTGTTTTGGTTTGTCTGTTCTGGACTGCTGTTTTGTAACATCTGTAACACTTAACAATTCTTACCATCGTAGTTACCTCTAGTTCGCACTATGGTTGTAGAAAGCACATATCAACTGCATGATTCCAATGATGCTTTTTTTCTATTCTGAGTAAGGTAGGGCCCAAGTGCAGATTTTAGGAAAAGGTTTTTGTCTATTTCCAAAAAAACTCAGTAGATCCAGATGAGAAAAGGAGGTAGGGAATATCCCCAAAACAAAAATAGAAATAGAAATAGAAAAGCCCTTATTGTCATTGTATTTGCATACAATTTGGAACACTGCTCCTGTTGGTGCGAAGAGGGACAACATATAACACAACAACATAAAACAATAGTAGAACTAGCACAAACTTTGAGTACCTTGCCAGATACTCCGTCAGGGCCAGCGGCTTTCCTTGTGCTCACTGATTTGAGCACACATCTCACCTCGTGTTCTTGTAGGGTGAGAGTGTGGGTGCTGGTGGTTGGTGGAGTCTGTGCTTTATTGTTGGGCCTGTTGACCTCGAAACGGGCAAAGAAGTGGTTTAGTTCCTCTGCCTTTAGTTCCTAAGTGGGGGAGGGGTGCGGCTCTGTAGGCATGCTTTAAGTTGGAGTATACATGGTCGAGCGTATTGTTCGCTCTGGTAGCACACTTAACATATTGGGTGAACTTAAGTAGCACTGTCTTCAAGCACGCTAGATTAAAATCACCCGCTATGCACTCGGTCTGGATGAGCGTGTTGATGTTGACTAACGGTAGTGTACAGCTGAGTGAGAGCTGCGATAACATAAGCATCCGGTGGTATGTAAACAGCAGTCACTATTACAACTGTTAGCTCCCGTGGCAAGTAGAAGGGTCTGCACATCCTCGATAGCATTTCTAAGTCAGGGGAGCAGTGACTGTCTATGATGTTGCTGTTGTTACACCAATCATTGTGTACATAGATGCAAAGTCCCCCTCCTCTGCTCTTACCCGAGTCTATGTTCCTGTCCTGCCGATGGATTGTGCGGTCTGTTAGTCACACTATAGCATCAGGTATTAGTGTGTGAAGCCAGGTTTTGGTTATTATCATCATGCAACAATTTCAAATAAGATGATTTGGTGTGACCTCTAGCTCCAACTCATCCATTTTGTGGGTGATTGATCTTGCGTTGGTGAGGAAGATGCTCGGAAGCGGCGGTTTGAGTAGGTTGTTTTTATAGCCTCGTAAGCGGGCCTGCCCGGCATCCTCGCTTTTGCTTCCTATCCCTTCGCTGTCTGCCTCGCTTGCTGGGTCCGACAACAATCCACAGAGACCCCGGTGATCTTGCTATGTCCTCTGGTATGTTGTGGGAAAAATTCCTTGTTACGGATAACTCGTGCTCCCATCCATAGTCAATTAAGTCCTGTCGACTGTATACGTAATTTGCTTTACAAATATTGACTAACAAACACAAAAACCAGTACAAAAACACCAAACTGGAGAGCAAGGAGCCGATGCATCCATACACGTCGCCATCACCATAGCAACCCCAAAAGACACAGAAGATCCAAAAAGAATAAAAGACAAAACAGGGCCGATAAGAATTCAATTTCCAGAACGAGTCAAAAAGCAAAGAAGCATCTAATTGCTAAATTGTAGAGAACAAGCCAGGAACATCCAGAAAAACTCACAGGTAGGTCATGGGACTGTTTGAGCTGGTGGGTACAGCAAATGGTGGGAAAAACAAACAAAGGCAGGAGGTAAACACAAAAGGTGAAAGGTCAGGAATAAGGTACATTGACAACCAAAATAAACACAAAACACACCGTGACCACAAACACAGGTATAGAGTCCTCGTGACACTCCCTCCCTCATCCCCATTGTCTAAAGGCACGCCTCCACATTGCTCTTACACTGTGTTGTGGTCTTTTTTTACTGATGTGTGTGGATTCTGATTGTGGTGGAAACATTTTGTTGTTTGAATGGCTCAAACACACTCCTGGGCCCGTTCGTCGTACCTCATGATTATGGTCTTGTATTCTTCATAAGCGTACATGATCATCTCCTGCTCACCAGCGGAGAAAAAAAAGGGGCTCTTTTCTTTGAGTTTAGTAGCCATTGTACCGTTAAAAAATCATGGTTTTGGTGATCGACCCTTCCTCCTTTTGAAGTAGAACGGGCACGCGCAATTGCCCTGATGCGTTTAGTCTGGTTCTAATTAACGACATTATGCCTCATTCTCGAACGCAGTTAAGAGGAATTTAAGAAGGAATTTCTTCTGAACTCCACTTCCGGTGGATTTAGGAAAACATTTGGCATTCATGAAAGTTTTCTCATCTGGGATTTGTTCTGAACTTCAGAAGGCTTTCAGAACGCGAAATAGCAGTCGTAAATCGGCCAGAGTTTTCTCAAATGCGATTCCTCAAAAAACCACAAGATGCCCCACTTGGCCGCTCTGTGTTAGAAGTGTTAAGGGCTGAATTTGTGAGAAATCGTTGGTGATTGCGTTCACATCAACTCTACAGACATCCTCTGATTAAAATAATTATAATAATAATAAATACGAGAATATTTATATCATTAACAATTACGTTTCACATTTATAGTCATGATTTTACGAGGCATCGTGATGTCCTAAAATAAATAAAAGGACTACACGAACTCTGCAAATGTAAGTGAATAAATAAATAAGCACTAAACTCAATCACGTTGAGATAGCCATAGTGGAATAGAATGGACACATCTTCATCTTGCAACAGTACCTCCACCTCTGCACCGGTGAAGTTAGAGTGCTCGCTTTCCGTTTTGACAGGACTCACTTTCGAGTTGCCTTCGCGTGGATACGGTCGATTCCGACTGCACAAGACACTGCGGTTGCGTGCCCTTATAAGGAGCTGGCGGGGCGTTTATGTATGCAAATCCAAGTGCACGAGAACGCGCTTTCAATTTAAGAAACCTCTTCCGGGGGAGCACAGCTCAGAACACTTCTGCTGCGTAAGAACACATTTTCAGGCGTTCATGAATCCGGCGGATATGTTTCTCTTACGTTGTTTTTCCGAAGTCCGTAGGAAACATTTCAGAAGCAACTTCAGAAAATGTTCGAGAATGAGGCCTATTGTTTGAGGGCGGATTAGCCTTGGACGAACTGAGATAGCCTGTCCTCAATTATCTCGGTAATTTAAACTGGCTAATGGGACAATTGATCGACTTAACTGAAGCACTTACGACGAACGGGGCCCTGTACCTACAGGGCCAATCAAATTAAACGTTCTTTCTAAAAAATAACACATTCTAAAACCTAAGCATTCCAAACCATGCTTGGCCAGTATGACTTGACACTGCTTATCTACACGGCCGATGAAAATAAACGAAAATAAAGAGCATGGCGTCCTTCAAAGAATGAGTCCCAAAACTACAGTGTCCTGGAACAAACAAACAGTGAAAAGTGCTGAACTCTCTGGGCAACAGACAGTGCTATAGCATCACCTAGTGGTGTATTCAGGCTACTGCCTTACATCAACATGCCATTCAAAGTCCTCTGGCTCAATGAACAAGAGAGAGCGGCAGTGGTCTGAGCTAGAGAATGAATTACGAGAGGGAGAGGCATTAGTGAAAAAAACAAAGCAGATATCAGTGAATCAGATAAATAAAAGTTTTTTTTTCAGATTGTTTCATGCCAGTTGCATTCTGAAGCACAAATACATATATAATTTGATATAATATATAATAAATATTTAATAATTGTATTACCTTCACCTCTAAACTTTCAGTCGTGGTCAATGTAAGAGGTTACATTTACATTTAGTAGACGCTTTTATCCAAAGCGACTTACATATGTGCGACTTACAATGTATACACATTTTACATTTACACTGATGGCACACTGCACATCAGGAGCAATTAGGGGTTCAGTGTCTTGCTCAAGGACGCTTCGACAGGGTATCGAACTAGCAACCTTCTGATTACTAAACGACTTCTCTACCACTGTACCACTGTAGTCATATATGTTGACTTTTTTTTAATAAAACTATCCAGAGCTATCCAGATCTGAAATCTGACATTCATTAATTTTATATCAGCCTTCATATTAAGGACAAATCATTTTGCATCTTTTAAATTGCTATGCTTTAACACCTATCCCAAAAGATATTGACTGGGAGGATATATTTTCAGATACAGTATGCATGAAAAAGAAAGTATGTAACCAATGTATAAACCGCGGTTAATAGTCAGGAAATTACAGTTGCTGATTATTCCCATTTTGTTCCTTTTTTCTTTCTTTGTGGCACCCGGGTTGCCTTAGTCTTTGTGAGTAACATGTACATTTGGTTCTTGGTGTGTAAATGAAGTCGCTGTATTGAAGTAGGCCTACTTCCCACAAATATATACAAATAAGTAAATGAACCATGACCATGTCAAAAATGTTTTTAAAATTCAATTGTGTGAGTGATACCAAGATATAAAAACAGAAATCAACACTCAACTCAACTAATACAATTGCATTTGCAAACTGGAGGCCTATTGATTGGTTGCTTCCCATTATTTTTACACCCCATAGAATCGTACAGGAACTGATTTGTGCCATGTTTCACTCCAAAACCTAGCCTGGTAGACTCATGTCATTTTACTCAGGAGTAGGGCATCTGACATATAAACTTTCTGAGTATTTAAAATGACTGAATAATAAATATTTTGTTTAGTTACGCAGTAAATATCCCTTAAATAAAATGCACCCAATGTGTTGATAATCTTATTTTGCTTCTGCCTGTGTTAAATATTATTTTGGTAGAGTTCAACCGACCTTGAAAAGGCTCTTCAGGAGGCAGTGCTAAAGCTGAAACCCCAGGAACCAATTCAGAAAGTTCTGGTGGTTGCAGCCATCGCTAAGCAACTTACACTTCAACTCAACAACAAAACAGTTGAACACTTTTCCAAAATTGTGAAAAACCATGGCAGCCTCCAGAGGGCGCTCATGGGCCTTGATGACTCAGTGCGCTTGTAAGTAATATTTATTTTAGTTTATTTGTCAATTTATTTACTTTTTACATTAACAGGACATAGAAGAAAATGTTATCATTCTATTTATGTGTGTGTGTGTGTGTGTGTGTGTGTATGTGTCAGTGTGTATGAGGCTCCATTCAAATATGTAGAAATACAACTGATGTGGCAATAGTCTTTCACAGTTCATCAGCTTCAATTCCAGCTTTAGCAGATTATTACAGATGAAATTAACCTAACAATTAAAGATTTATTGTAGTAAAGAGATTTATTTCTCTTTTTATTTTGCATTGACTTCGCATGAAGCCCCAATGCTACATCACAGCTGTTGGTTTTTACCAAGAACAGAGTTCAAACACCTGTGCATTAGCTAGCTAGCTGATTAGATCATTCGCCTAACCAATTATTTGAGTTGACAGAGGGGCAGGTGTAATTGGTGTAAGTATAAAGATAACTATTATCATATCAAAGTTTAGCATTAGCTTTTGCTGTTGTTATATATATAAAATGGACTACTGAGTGAATTTAACCATGGCTAGTGTTTTAATGAAGTAATGTTAGCATATACAGCTCACCAATTGTGGGATAGACACCTATATGAGGGACTAACAAGCTTAACCAACAATAAAGGACCATGGTGCTGCTTTGAAAGCCAGCTTGACTGAAAGGCAAGTGCAATGGTTACAGCAGGGCAGTAAGGGTAAAATAATTATAACGGGTAGTATTAGATCATACATGAAGCAACGAGGGCTGTGCTACAGTGATATCTGATATACTATTCAAATTCAAATATTTTTGCCTAGCGTGCTGTGGTAGCCAGTGGTATGGAAGTATGTATCTAGGAACTGAAATATTCTTTCTTTTGTTTACTTTAAATAGTTACACTGCCAGTGCTGTACGACATGTTGTGGAAGAGGCAATTAGACAGGAGTCACCAAAGGTTGTGTGGCTTATAGCTCTGTTTTCTGCAGTCTGTTCACCAGAACAGACCTTTGTTATCAGTGAGCTCTGTAAAGGATATCCCTTACAGAAAATACAGAGGTAATGTGTCCACCATTTTATCATACCGTGTGAAGAGAAGGTTACCAAATAATGCAGTGTCACTATAGTAAGTGAATAAAACACAAACAATTACAGTTTTTGACTTTTTCTTATCAGAGACCTGTTGGAAGTTGTTGACACCTATTCAGTGAAGATGGACAATCAGAGGGCGTTTGCCTCTGCAGTTTTACAGATGTTTTCTCCAACACATGGTTTTCCAGAGGTTTTGTCCAAACTAAACCTTTCACCAAAGGAGCTCTTGGAACAGTTATCAAAATGGTGTGGGGATTATAAGTTCCATGTAAGTCAACACATTCAGTTCATATACTGTAGAAGGTATTTATTCAATGTAAAAAAAAAAATCACTGTAAATAGCCAAATCATTAGTTTTGGGACTAATACAGAAGTTATGCACACAAGTCTTAGGTATATGTTTCTGTAATATAGTTCCCATACAAGTTTGTACTAATCAGTGTAATTAATTTCATGCGGCACATGCAGCAGTAGAGGTATTCCAAGTTTTGAAATGTAACCGTTAAGTATTGATATATATATATATATATATATACTCTAAAGATACACTTCATATCGCTCATTCATTATACTTTCTCACAGGACTTGTATGATGTGATACACTTTAAAGCCTCTGTGATCAAGCCATGGGTGGAATTAAGGTAGACACAAACTATTCAGTTTTATGCTACATGGGCATACTTAAAGAAAATATTTCTTATTTCCCTTCAACCTTAAAGGGTTCATAGTGATGAATTATAGTGTGAACTGTAATTTTGTCTTAGTTTACAGAGCAGTGATGACAATGTGAAGAAAGACATTCAGTCCTGTTTGGGGCTAATGCTGAACATCATTAAGAAGTCTGATTATGGACAGTGGACAAAACATATAGACAATGTCTATTCAATTCTTTACCTGTTAAACTTGTTCAGTGGATGTCTGAACAATCTTCAAGGTGATGAGGTAAATATAAATGTATATATGGGTATATGTATTTCCATATTATCTAAAAATAAGATACATTTATTCCTTGTCTAGTAAAGCCGAGTAATTAACCATTAGTTTGTCAATGACGGCCATTGCAATGAATTATAGAAGGCAGATCATGCAGTTTTCAGACCCTCCAGGATTTCGCGATGTTGCGATCGCACCAATTCACGCAAATTCAACGATTCCCAGCAAATTCAGCGCGACGTTGCAATTTAAACGCATCACCGCAACTTTCCCGCAAATTTGACAAATCATTGTTGTCTCCCACAACTTTCTCCCTTCCGCTACACCAAGGAAATTCTGCCCTGCGGACACGGTGCAGACACTAGCAGAGTTCTAATCCGTTGTAAACAACTGAGAATGGCTACACCAGACATGGAAATTGAACTGAATGTCCACACTGAAGATTCAGAAATAGATCTGGCTTCAATTTTTTTATAATTTCACGCAAGGTGTGCGTGGCCCTTTTTACATAGAGTCTGGTAATAGATATATGAAATGTAATGAACATTATTTATTTTGCTGTGAATTATGAAGGAAGCAATTAATCCGATTATTTCCCAAACCCTCGAGAGCTGTTGCCATGGAGATTTAACATTACTTTCGGATTGAAGATAAGGTAGCAGCTAGTGTAGAAGAATGGATTACTTGAAATTTAACGACTTTAAATTAATATATGAAATTGAACAACATAAACACCTATACGGATAAAATAAATCAACAAGGATAGCAAAACAGATTGATAAGCATAGAATGAGAACGGCAGAAACGCAGGCAGGCTACGTCAGACTACGAAAGAGATCACAGTGACACAGGCTGGCTTTTTTTCGTTTTATGAGAAGGCTGAGATATTTATAACATTTTATTCAGTCTTACTTGTGGTCCTTTTTTAATACCAACAGGTGCACTTCGTTGTGGATAAGTAAATCCTATGTACTGTTCCCACTACGTGTTTAGCATGACATAGCATATCTAGCTATGTTTCTAGATAACTGTCTAACAGCTGTTGCCATTCCCACGAGACGAACATTTGAATGATGTCAAAGTAAAAGTCCTATACGATACTGTGTTAGTTTCCATAACAACAATACAAGCAATATACATTTTCTGACCTAAATAAGCAGAGGGCAGAACAGCCTATTTTGCTACATTTTTGTAGTCTGGTAATCTTTTGTTTGGCCTGTTGGTAAGGTTATTTAGAGGACCATTTCTTAATGGTTTTGTTCTTTAAAGAATGTTTTTTATTAATTATTTATTTTTCAACAAATAACTCAATTACAATTACAAAGAGGAAAATTCGCAACTTTTTATCGCAACTTTCACTTGCTCCCACAATTTCATCGCAACAAACACCTAAAAAACACTGCAACTTTTCACCGCAACTTTTTGGAAAAGCCTCAGCGAAATCAGTAATTTTAGGCCGCAACTATCACAAAAAAGGCCTGCGAAATCCTGGGGGGACTGAGTTTTGCATGATTATACTGTATATTACAGAGCCAGAGAGCAATAACTAATACACACATCTAAAGACAAATGTATCACAATATTCTTTGCAATGGCATGTGGATTGTAAAATATGACAATATTAGCATATAGTATATTACGCTTAGCCAAGGCTTAGATTAGCATATAGTATATAACACTTAGGCAAGGCTTAGATTAGTATATTACACTTAGGCAAGGCTCAGATTGGCATATAGTATATTACACTTAGGCAAGGCTTAGATTAGCATATAGTATATTACACTTAGGCAAGGCTCAGATTGGCATATAGTATATTACACTTAGCCAAGGCTTAGATTAGCATATTACACTTAGGCAAGGCTTAGATTAGTATATTACACTTAGGATATCACATATATAAGGATAGTTAGGTAGCAGTAGTGATAGTAGTAGCTGTGAAGCAAATAGGGCTGATGTTCCCTTACAGATTGCCTGAAAATTCATATTTTGCACATACAAACATGCCTGCCTACACACACACACACACACACACACACACACACATACATAAATGGTCTAAAAACAGCTCTTTCATTTCCAGCATTTGCAGGCACTGAACAAAGCTACTCTTGCTGTCACCATTCCGCGTATGACATCATGCATCAGAGAGATACTCTTTGGAAGACCCCTGGTACTTAAGGTGCGTAAATTGTCAAATAAGTAAATAGTATTTTTGTTTGTTTGTTTTAACAAAAGCTGTGTATTCAATAACAAGATGCACACAATGTGGTCAGAAGGGGTTTATGAGGTTCCATCTTATTTGCAAAAAATGTCGTAATCTTGTAGCTAATTGTTCCTGATCTTGTTACTTTGCTCTGACAAAAGGAAATTTACTCAGTTTCATACCCAATTTGTAGAATCTCTAGTCCAATGTGTATAGCTAGAAATACACACTATATAAAAGTCGCTGAAGTTTCACTCTAGGTTTCCTTCCTTCGTGTTATGATAGGCTCGTAAGACCACAACATAGAAAACAGGAGGCAGACATTTAAGTAAATATTTAAGTAAGTACAAAATAAAAAGTAGTTTTAAAAGATAAAGTCTACGGGATTCAAAATTGGGAATGGATGCATGTAGCCAGTATGTTAGTGAGTAGGAGTGTTTGCAAAAACTGCGTCCAAAAAGTAAATGAGAGATGAGCAGAAGCTCAAGGGGGACGCTCACAAGACTTTATGGTGCTTTTATACCAACACTAGCTTCTGGCTGCAGGCCCACACCCTGCAGCCTCTGTATGGCCAGTACATGGACTGCAGGGGGTCACAACACTTTGTTTTCCTATGACATCCAGCTATGACGTGTAGCGTATAGTAGATACTAGGCCTATTGGATACTACTTGCAGGAGGATATGTGCCCTCTAAACTGTGTTGTTGCCAAATAGGTTTAAGATTCTCCATCAAAACCAACAAAGCAGAATTATGTTAGGCTAATAACATGCAATACTTTTAAAAGGAATTGCAGATTTGTAGCATTGCACACGCATTAGTCTTTTCATCAAACTTTTTCATGCCAATGTTTTTGTTGACTATCTTCACAGATTGTGTTTGTCACAAAGGATTCTGTATAACTGCGAGTTTTGGATTCCAGGATAATCTAAAACACTTGTATTTCCAAAATGTCAATCAGGAGCAAGATCATAGAAATTCAGTCAAAATCCAAGAGCCAGGCAGGAGAATGTAAAACCAGGATGGCAGGGGCGGCTCGTCCATAAGGGCGATTGGGGCGACGCACTGCCTAGGGAAAAAAAAAAAAAAAAAAAACTCCTTATGTATAAACGCAATATCCTTGTAAGTCGCGTAAATGACACGTACATTTAAATGTAATCATTTTTTTTCTGTCGGATTCTACCACTAGACCGTCTGATCTGCCTCTGTATGTCATTGTCGAATCAGGTTACAGTCGTTCAGTCAGCCTAAAGTCGTGCTTCAAATGGCCCCACCCCTTCTGGGGCGATTTGGGGCGAAATGAAAATCGCCCCAGACCTCTCCCATTGACTTCCATGTTAAATCCATTTTTTTCACAAAACAGAGCTCTCAATGCATTCTCTATGGCTTCCGGGAGGGCTCGCCCCTCCTGGTCTTGTCATAAGTAGTGGACGTAAAAGCCTATACGAACGTCATACAGCTTCGACGGAGGCATATTCTGTCAAGATGGCTGCCCTGTCCAGTGCAATAACTCGATTCGCTCTTTGACAGAAACTCCTTTTTAGTCGGCGTACTAATGAAGATAAATTGACAACAAAACAATTAGGACTTCCTAGACCAAATGTATCCATTCAGCAGGTTTCTACAAAGGGAGGGAAATCCTACATCCAAGAATTGGAACGAAAGAAAATCGCGTGGCTAATGCGGTCTGTATTTCATATACCACTGTCACTTTTCATAGGTTTTACAGTGTGTTTCACAGTTCGCTTCTTGCACTAACACTGAATATTTTTTTATGTGATGACTTATTTTGCTTTTGTAAGCCAATACTTTCAAGATCAGTCAATAAATATTGTTGTTTTTGACTTATGTTACCCCTTCTTTATGATGTTACTGGACATATCATGTGTCCTGTTAAGCTATGTTACATCATACAACATTTGAGACACGTGGATAATGAAAAAGTGGGATAATTTAATGTGGAGCCACATCATGTTTGCTTATGAAGGCTCCTGGATGCAACTTTCTTCCATAGCTTTCCACCTGTAACTTGCTACTCTAGCTATGTAGCAAGAGGGGACATATTACTGTTGTGTGCTGCCAATAGTGGACAAAAAGGTATTGCTGTATGAGTTAATCAGCTAACTTAATGTACTTACTGAATGGGTCGCCTTAATCATTATAAAAAAAATTGCCCCCCCTGAGAATTTTTTCAGGAGTCGCCACTGCAGGATGGTACCATATCATTACAGCTCAGAAAAGTGTTCTACAAGACTTCACAATGGGCAGGGAAAATACAGGGCTTTAATACACCAATCATAACGAAATGGACAGATATAGGTGGGTAAGGCTCAATACGACAAAGCAGGAAGTATGTGAATGTAAACACAAAGGACACCGAAAGCACATGGTTGACAGGATGTGACCACACATTCCATTCAATTCAATTAAATTAAATTAAATTTTATTTATATAGCGCCACAACAATACAATTGTCTCAAGGCGCTTTACAGAGCCCAGAGCCTAGACCCCCTTAGAGCAAGCACAATGCCAACAGGGGCAAGGAAAAACTCCCTGTTAATCAGGAAGTAGAACAGCACATAAGGGGGGACCCATCTGCTTGAGATCGGCCGGGTGGAGATAGGAAGGGGGGTTGGGGGATAGTTGTGTGGCTGAAGGGGAAGGGAAACAACAAGTGTTGTACACAGCATGTGTAACCTAATGGACTAATAAGGTCTTGGCTCTGGATGCGACTACGCCACCTGGTGACTTTCACACCAAGATATAGTGTTAGGTATAATGTGTACCTTTTGATAGAAGTGGGTTCTCACTCAGGTACGCTCCAGTAAGGACAGAGACGAGGTATTCAAAATAGAAGAATGACAATATTTATTAATACACGGCTAGATTTCCTGGGAAGATGGCGAGAGAGTTGGTAATGGCTGCCACCAGGATAGTAAAACCTGTCCTGGAAAAGGGAGTGTGACCGACACGCCACCCGTGCTCTTGATTCTTATGCCTACTCACACGTTCACACACACACAACTGCACACAACACACGTAGGCACAGGCACCGCAAACAGGTATCACAGCAATGGTGAAGTGCACGTTACCACTCAATACAGCATGCAGTGCGCAAAGAAGAGGACTCAAAATCCGGCGACCTACCCCGTAGACAGCTGCAACACTCTGGGGAGGAAAGGGGAAGAGGAGTTGGGGTTAAGCCTAACTGGCTAAAACCAAGCAGAGTTCAAGGTTATGAAAAGGCTTACTGCAATTAGGGAACAACGCTGGGGCAGCCAATACCACACCTATCGCTCTAGCACCGCGGGGAGGAGAGGGGACGATAATAAAAGTAATATAAAAACAGCACGCTAAACCTAGCTCACACCTAGGTTTAGGCTAGGTCAAACCAACAAAGACAAACAAACCAAAAATTACAACAGGTAAAAGCTGAAATGAAACTAAATTTCTAACAAAACAAAGCAGCAGTGGCAAATCTCCTGAAGAAAGAAATACAACGAGCTAAATCTGTTATGTATATAATCATACATAGTAAACATGTATTTATGACAGATAAAGACATTACATCGTTTCACGTTACCTTCATGCAGCACTGACAGAACAAACACTGACAATTGGCTCTCTTGCGTCTCACAACCAAAACCTACATGAGCAGACAGTTAAAATACATGTTACAACAGACATTCAGATCACCCGCAAACAAACGAAAGTGTAAAGTCACTTCGCATCAGTGACGCATCCATACGAAGCTAACACATCCAAAAGCATTTCACTCCGCAAGTAAAGTTTACCTCGACCAGTCTTCTCAATGTAATAGGGTGTGTTCGCTCGTTGTCTTTGAACCAAGACCTTCGGCAGCGAAACGCATGCTGCCCGGAAGCGTCTTGTGCATTACAAACACCTGTATCATCCTACCTGGTTAGCTTGTTATATATGAGCAGCACTCTGGCTAATGAACGAACAGCCAGAGTGCTACTCGGGGGCGTGGCAGAGCAGGACCGGGGCTACGGTGGCTGCTGGGAGACAGGACCGTAATTCTGCCGGTTACACAGGTAGATGTACATAATATATATACAAACATCATATGATATATACATGATACAAGCAAAAACAGCTTAGTGGTTATACAGTGTGCTCATAGGGTTACTGCTACAGGGCTAACAAGGAGGTAAACAAACATACGTAGGCATTTATTTTTAAGTCCATTAAAAGGAAGGGGAGCATCGGGCAATGACAGTCAACATGTTCTTTGTTAACCATAACAATGTTCCCATGCATCTCCCATAACCATCACTTCTATTTGTGTTGTCTGCGTATTTTTCAGGAATGGGCCAAACTGTGTGAGATTAAACTACCAGATATCTGGCAGGAAGAATGGGAGAAGAACCTGGAAAATCTATTCACAGAAAGGCTACAACAAGTAAAGTGCACTAGACAAAACTGGCTTTCATGTTATTTTGTCTTGGATAATCAAAGATATTTTTGCACCCAAGATTCAATTTAAGCTAACAATTCATGTCTTGGCTTTGGTGATGGTAGAGACTCAGAGATGCTAGAGACGTAGAGAGGGGTTAGACATCACATGGTTTGCACTTCCAAGGAGTTTGTGTTTACTTTCCCCTATGAATCCTGCAATATGCACAGGTCTTGCGATTAGCGCAAGCCTTCTTCCAACCATTGGTGGACTACAGATTACTTTACAGGAGCCTAATAAAATGAACGCAACTCTGAGCATGATATGATATGCATTTTACTGCATGATAGTCTTAGCGACATTAAGTGATTTATGTGATTCAAAATCGCCATGCAGGGTTGATGGTAATAGCCTTCACCGGTTTCATCCGAGGAGTGGTTGTCCTCCTCACACTCCAGAGCAAGCACTGAATGTATGTATAAAGTATGAAAACAACCCAACATTTTGACTTGTCTATACTGGTGAAACAGGCTGTTTTCTCAGGTGATCTGGCAACGCCATGGTCAATAGCGATCGCCGATTTACCATGCTCCAGTGGTGTAGTGGTCCCTGGAGAAGTGGGTATACTCTTAATTTTGCAATTTTTTAAGCAGCCCATACAGCACAGGATAAACGCCCTGTTTTGAGAAGTGGGTATAAGCAATGCTGACTGAAAAATAAGTGGGTATACTCCGTATACCTGCGTATACACTGTCATATTGTGACGGAGGCGAGAAATCAGGTTGGGTCGTTGATTGGCTCCCAACACTTTACTGCTTATCAAACGTCAAGCAATAATCAACACTTACAGTCAGTACAGTAGGTTATAACCACGGCATCTGTATAATATGAACACGGTAGGCACTTCAAGTTACATGTATCGACCACATTAACATCATACAGGAAGGCTTGCACATAAACCACACACATTCCCGCTGAATATAACACACATATTCATATAACTTAGGTTAACAGTCGCAGTGTAGTTCTCCTGTAATACACTGCGCTCCAACAATAACACAGTCCGCATAGCGATGTCCGAGCTACGCTACAATATGAATAGCCCTAATTTGCTAATGGGTGGGTCATTAGCAGCGGCTGCCTCACTCTGAAATGTACAAGATTTTAGTTATATTCTCTGTACAAAGCGCTAATTTCTATTAGTTTTTAATATACAGTATATTTGAAAGGTAGAAGATTCAAGGTTTCTGGGGGGTTAATTTGTATGTCTCTAGGACAAAAACTTGCAGAGCTTTAAAGGCATATTGGCAGCAAGACCAAAATATTCCTCACAAGGAATGCCGACCTCTTAACACATCCATCTGGACGGATCCATGGTGAAATGGGAACTGAATGTGGGTGCGAATACTTGTAGCAGGAGTGACATTTGGAATTTCTTTGGCTAAAAGTACAGGGAATATTCAGTAGCCTTGTTGGCATTTATTTTCATAATGGTTCCAGTCCACATTTTCAATGTGTTGTCTCCAAACTACACGCTCTTAACTCTTCAGACCCTAACGGTGCAAATCCATGACAGCGACGCGATACGCTTCCATCGCTTTGAGTGGGCGTGTTGTAGCGTGTGGAAATACAGGGCTCTCAAGTTTTGAAGACAGGCAAGAGTGACATATTCCCCCCCAAGGCCACGCCCCCGACCCGCCCCCATCCCTGAGCAGTATTCTGTCCATGTCATGGATGAATGTCTTATATATGCCATAGTCATAGAATTAGATGTATTAATTAGGAAAAATGGTATTCATGGACATGGTAGTCAACCTTATGCATTTAAATGTCCCTTGACCTAATGCACACTCATCTCTGCAGTCACTGGCAAGTCAAAGTTTTTGACTGTGCTGGTTGACTTCAGTGCCTGCTGTTTGGCCTGATGCCCCTTACTGCCTATGTGCCTTGTCACATTCCGCACACCTGGATGGGCACAGGAGTTCTCTTGGCGGCAGATAGAGCACCAGTAATATGAGCTGGTGCTTCCTACAGTAATAAATGGCCATTTAGAGGTCCATTCACTATTAAAAGTATACCTTTATTGCTCTTAGCTTGACTGTTCTCTCCCTTGTACGTCGCTTTGGACAAAAGCGTCTGCTAAATGACTAAATGTAAATGTAAATGTAAATGTAAAAGAGGTCAGGTGGCTGCCCCTGGGACTTTTCTCCCTTTTGTTCTAGCCATCTCCCCCACCGTCTCTTCCTCCTCCTCCTGCACTGTCTCTTCCTCCTCCACCTGTACTGTCTCTTCCTCTTCCACCTGCACCGTCTCCTCCTCTTCCACCTGTACTGTCTCTTCCTCCTCCACCTGTACTGTCTCTTCCTCTTCCACCTGCACTGTCTCTTCCTCTTCCACCTGGACTGTCTCTTCCTCTTCCACCATCTCCTCCTCTAATGTGTTTACATTCTCTGGGCCTAATCTGGCCTTTTTAGGGGGCTTTCCTCTATGGGGCGAAGGACAGAATGCTCATTTGTTTTTTACCTAAAATCTTTGAAAGACAGATGCAATGATGCATCCATGGCCAGGATATTTATAACATGCTAGTATGCCTAATGAGCTCGCGATTCACAACTTCACCAGGCGTGAAGAAGCCTTGTAATCTGAATAGAATGTTCAAGCAAACACATTTACAAAAAATAATGCCCATAACATCATTGAATATTAAGGGCTGCCTAATATTCGTTCGAATTATAGGCTATATATATTTTTAATAGGCCTACTTGAATTTGTTATAGCCTATTAACGAAGTTCGGAGTCAAAGCTATAGTGAAAAGGCAGGCTGTATCCTAAAACTGTGTTAATTATCTGGGAAATATTATATATATATATATATATATATTATATATATATATAAACTGCAGTCAAGTTGTCATTGCTTGTGTCAAACCATTGTGAATTTGTTGCAACATTAAAACAGGAGACGACTTACTCTTTGTAGAAGACTGATGCTCGGAGCTCCAGTAGTTTCCTCAGGTGAACGAAACTTTCGGAAGATCAATCGCGCGCAATTCCAGGATGCTTTATTTTCATTGGTTGCTGGATGAAATCTTACCCAGATACAAAAGATAAGTTTTTTTCTGATTGGCTATTCTGTAGGCCATTTCTTTTTTTTGATTGGCTGATAAGTGGCAACTCACGACAGAACTCCTAAAATGAGTGTGTTATAGACGGGGGTCGGGAAATGTGTTATCAATGAGGGGCATCCTACTAGCTTAATCTAAATCAATAAGGGCATGTACAATAAATGAAAGATCGCTCAAAAGTTAGCATAGGTCAACTTCAACAATAGTACTTGTACTTTAGCAGCTTATGCTAAGCTAGTTCGCGAACTGTGCCATCCTGCAAGCTTAATTAAATGACATTCCTCGTAACAATTATGAGCAAGCCATAACTAAACTATAACAACACATAATAACAAGGTACAAAGTCAACTTACTTTTACATGGACGCACACGAGTTCAACAACGTCAACATTCAATTGTATGATATTATTGCTTAAAGCAAACTGCCACTCTATTTATGCCGTGAAGCAACAAACTAAAACTATACCGTGTGGAGTGAAGTCACATGACCCACGCAATACCATATATGGTCATAAACCTATCTACTGGGCAACTTAACAAATAGTTCCTATGGCCTTTTTAACAGAGTGACTGTCACGCTCAATGCGTGACACTTGAGAGCCCTGGAAATATCTGATAGGTGAAAATTCACCCTAGTTACCTCAGGACTCCGGAGCTGCATATAAGTATATTTATTAGACAGACAACAATTGCAATCGGGCTCACCCCCAGCACAAGGCTGAAAGTGAAGCAATGATAAACACATCGCACAAGGTTTATATAGACCGAAGTTGAGCGTTCAGCAGAGATAACCACGTGGTGGATTTCTGACGCCTGAGGCAAGGATGGAAGTTTTGCAAGGTTGGAAGAAGCACAGTTCGAACCTTCTTATCACCTCTGGTCTAAACATGCTCTTGTACATATGCAGACTAAGTGGCACCTAATATTCTAAGTTACACACACGCAGAAACACAGAAAAGCCATGTTCCTGCTTACATAAGTACATGATTCATATAAGGTCATTAATAATACAAGGCACTTGATTATTATATTCTTAAGTCATTAACAGTGTTTGGAAATTATCTCCATCAATATCATTTTCAAACCGTGAGAGACGACACCAAACAATCTGATTGGCCGCTGCCGGGAAAAATCGCTCCTCATTTGCATAGGATTCAACATTTTCCAACTTTTATCGGTCGCGTCGCCCAAAACGGTGGTCTACGTCACAATGGATTGGCTCCCGTTGAAAGGCATGGGATTAGAATATCGCGTCAGAAAAGGCGCACACGCAAGGCGCGCCGTACCATAGGAAACAATGCATTTGCTAGCGTCCCGTTTTTAAAAACGCGTTTGGTGTGTTTTGGCCCTATCGGTGCAAACCCATGACAGCGTTACGAGCGACGCGATATTCTAATCCCATGCATTTTGACGGTTTGAAAATTATATTTCCACACGCTACAACATGCCCACTCAAAGCGATGGAAGCGTATCGCGTCGCTGTCATGGGTTTGCACCGTAAGGCCTTTGTGACTCTGTTAGGTAGTCTGCCATGCCTGATATTTTTGTATATGTAGCCCTTCCACCAATGATATGGCTCATTTCATTTTGTCTAGGAAAAATATTAATACGATGCTGGGATGCTAATTTAAATTACCTTTTACCCAACTCGGACACAGTTTTGAATTTGCAGTTTAGAAACAATCAATTACATATTTATTTACTAGGGCTGTGAAATGATTAAAAATTTTAATCAGATTAATCACAGGTTTCTGTGGATTAATCATGATTAATCACATATTACCAATTTCTCGGCACATTTTTGTGAGAACAAAAATATTTATGACAAAGGACGGATATATACATTTAACATGTTTTCTTTTTTTATTCATAAAAAAAACAATGGTGCTGCAACTCAGCAGCTCTTTAGCAGTTATCTTTGCTATTCCATATGGAACATTAATATAATCTTCATCCTAAACAGAATGTGGGCTTCTTAGCCATTGTATGGTTGAATAAAACATTTGTCTTTTCTTTTTAAATCAAACAGAAATGATTTGGGCTTCTTAGCCATTGTTTTTATAGGATGTTTGAATTTTTTTTCTCTTTTTTGTCAAACAACCATTAACCACACCATGACACAATCTAATGCCTCTAAATCCCCCTTTACAGTAGTCTAGCCGCGGCTATCATATTACGTGCACTCTTTCCCTATAGTGGTCGTTTTGTCTTCAATTGCCCAGTTGCTTGCAACAGTTTGGAACTGTTGTGCACATGCCTCTGCAAAGTGGTGCTCTTCTGTTTTCATGCACGTTAGTGTAAACGACTTTAACTTCCATTCGTCGGTGATTATATGTGCAGTTACACCCAGGTAGTTATCGTTACTCACAGAAGTCCAGTGATCTGTCAGCGCCTGATGTTTCGTAGCAGCCAAGTAATTTTCCTTTTTTTTCTTTTCAGCTTCATACAGCTCGTGGATTTTTGTCATTATTGTGCGTCTTTGCGGTACTTTGATGCTCGAGTCCCCCGTTGCCACTCGCAAAAGCCCTCGTCCTCAACAATATTAATCGGTGATGGCAACTGTGCTAGTCAACTTTGCACAGGCAGACCTAATGAGGGGCCTACGTTTTTCAGTGAGGGTGGTTTGGCGCATTCCACTTTAACTCCCCTCGCCGACCAACGCATGTATCGCGTTGAGGTGGTACTTAAGGCTGGTATTGCTACGGTGAAACGATAACGTCTTCCCGCAGAGTGTGCATATCACTTTGGTTTTATTGAATGTTCCATCTTTGTTTTTTTTTTAAACACGAACTTCCCATTACAGCAGAGAGCCGGCGACTAATGCAGATTGGGCGGAATTGTGGGTATATTGGAAGCTCATTTTGCGCATGCGTTAAATGCGTAATTTTTTTTTACTAATTAATCCTGTAATTTAATCATAACGCGTTAACGCGTTATTTTTCACAGCTCTATTATTTACACAACATATTAACAAGCAAACAGTTAAACACGGCAGACATAGCACAAAATACCAAAATGTTCTACTGGCCAGTATAATTTAAAGTTGGTGCACTTCCGTTGGAGCTCATAACCATCAATTTGACGTGAAACAAAAGTAATTCACTCACAACTACCCGTATAGTTCAGTGGGAATCCGTTGTCCTCTTCTCCCGCAATCTTCCTCCTCTTCTTGAGCGAATGCAGTCAGTGGCTAGTTTAGCTCAGGATTAGCACCTAGTCTGCTAACAACTTTGCAGCAACTTTCATGCAACAGCAGCCTTTAGGGAGGTTCGTGTTGCGCATGAAGATGCAGTCCCGTTGGGAAACGTGAAACACTCCAATGCAAATGTCTAATACTACTGTTAACTTAAAATACAAAAACTTTTTTACAACAGACAATTCAACATGCCTCCAGTCCTAAAGGTGCTCCACCGTCTCTCTCTCCTTTTTTTCTCTACCCATCTTCAAAACAAAATCAAAACCATCCAATTTGCTGCCAGCGCCACCTCTCTGATTGGCAGGAACCCACACACAAAAATGAACATATTCAAAGGCATTCTTCTCAAAACATAATTTTAACAGCAATATGTTATCTTAATTTACAACAAAGGCATTAACTCCAACTTGAAACATTTTAACCTCACCTATCAGTCACCTGAATTCAGGAGGGGCCTACATACATTTCATAGCCTGACGATGTCATACTCATAATTCTAGTCAGAATATGAGTCTGATATCGCTCCATTGGGCTGTGATTATGGGGCGTGTTTCAACCGAACCAGAAGAAAAAATGCCTCTTCGCTCAATTGGTTACCTACAACCAATCAGAACAACGTAGTATGTGACCAGGGGCAGCTGATACATTACACTTTTACCGGATCCCGTAGGAAGGAAGGCAAAAAAATCTTTTCGATTGACAAATGCCTTAATCACGTTTCTCTGTTCCTCTTTCAAAATGAATGCACTGTCAATGTCTAAATGGACTCGAATCTATACATTTCAGCTCTCCAGCGGCAGCCATGTTTGTTGAAAACGAATTCAACTTGTGTGTTGGTGACGTGGTTGGTTACGTTACTGTTGATCATCTGTCCATCATCGTATAAAGCCCGCCTTAACAATTTGATTGGTACGGCCGATATCGAGCCGCAGATAATTTCTCCTCAATGGAGTAATGCCAGACCGAACTTCCCAACCAAAAAAATTGTGGGCGGGGCTAAATTCGGTCTGGTATCCAGGCTATACATTTCACCTAACTGAAAACAATGAGGCAAAAGTGGCATGTATGATTATATTCCAGAAGACCTCAGCAATAATAATATGAGAGTAAAAGGAACGTAGTAAAACAAGTTTTTACTTAAATTAATTCTAAACATACTCTTACAAAAACCTCAGAATCAGAATCAGAATCAGGTTTTATTGGCCAAGTAAGTTTGCACAAACAAGGAATTTGACTTGGTAAAGTGACTCTCAGTGTGCTTACACAAAATATACAACACAATACAATACAATACAATACAATACAATACAAACAAACAAACAGTGCAACAGTGCAATGGACAAAGGAGTTTAAAAAAGTATGTACAAGGCGGAATGGCTATATACAGTAGCTGTGAAATGTTGCGCAACAGTAGTGCAAAGAAGAAGTGGAGAGTGCGAGAAGTGCAGGGATAAATATATAAATATAAATATATATGCTACAGTGGGTTAGTTGTTCAGTATTGAGACGGCGAGGGGGAAGAAACTGTTTTTGTGTCTGGAGGTTTTGGCGAACAGTGATCTGTAGCGTCTACCAGAGGGGAGGAGTTTGAATAATTTGTGTCCGGGGTGTGAGGGGTCTGCAGTGATTTTTCCTGCCCGTTTCCTGACTCTGGAGGTGTACAGGTCCTGGATGGTGGGCAGGTTGGCACCAATGATCTTTTCTGCAGACCTGACTGACCGTTGGAGTCTGTTCTTGTCCAGTTTGGTGGCCGATCCAAACCAGACAGTGATTGAAGTGCACAGCAGATCCTGAGGCAGGTTGTACTTCCTAAGCTGGCGCAGGAAGTACATCCTCTGCTGGGCCTTCTTGATGATGGTGTTGATGTTGGGTTCCCACTTCAGATTCAGAAACCTGGTTTCAGAGGTGCTCAGACTTTGTACAAAAACACATTCTAAAGATTTTGGAACTCTGATCTTTGTAAACATAGGTGTTAGCTCCATATAGGTTAGTTTAGCATTCAGAAAGAGTTTGTGGTTTCTCTACTAATTATTAGTCATTTCAAAGTAACCTTTTCTTCTCCAAAACCACAATGAATATTGATGAGTTAGGTCTGAATGGACCTGTGATTGCCCCTCCCCATTGTCACGTCATATGGCCCATCTGTCAAAGACAATGGCTTGTGAACATGCCTGACATTCTTTACAGGAGTGTTATTACTTCACGGGAATCTAATAACAAACTCCCAACACCGATGTAGCATATGTAGCCTAATAAAAAACTCTGAACATGATATGTTTTTAACTGTATAAGTGTCTTAGCGACATGAAGTAAGGTTATATGATTAAAACTCGCCTTGCAGAGTTGACGGTAGCTTATTAGCGTAAACTCATAACTCCGAGCATAATATAGGGAATAAAACGCATGGCATAAGTTAATCAACAACATTCATTACAAGAGCTAGTCCAACGAATATAACTTACTCATCACAAATATCCTCGGCTGGGTCAAGGCGAAACTCAAAGTGGATACGTTTTCCCTCATCGTGTTCATCTGTATGTATGAAAACTACCCAACATGTAATAATAATAATAATAATTCATTTTATTTGTAATGCACTTGTTTACAGGTGAAACGGGGTGTTTTCTCAGTTACTGTTGCCACATAACGACCCAATAGCGATCGCGGATTTACCATGCATTTATCATATGAATATACTTAATTTGGTAATGGGTGGGTCGTTAGCAGCTGCTTCCACATTCAGAGACTGAAATGTGCAAGGTTTTAGAACTATTCTTCTTACAAAGTGCTAATTCATTTCTTAGTTTCGAATATATATTATATTGCATATATCTAAAAAGTAAAAGATTCAAGGTTTCTGGGGGTGTTAATTTTATGTCTGTATAGGACAAAACCTCGCAGAGCTTTTAAATGCAATTCCTCACAATACCACCAGATGCCGTGTTGTTAAGGTCTTAAAGCAAGTCTGGTCCCACTATAATCTGTGTCACATTTTAACATTCATAACATGTATTAAACAGGAGACTGATGTCAAGCTCATTGAGCTCTATGCAAGGACTTCAAGTTGCCCACGCACATTGAATGAATGCCTGTCAAGATATGCTACCAAAGCCATCAGCAATCTGTATGGCAAGGTAAAGTTGTAATGCATTTACTAATGATACTCATTACAGACTAAACAGTAATGTTACATTGACTGCATTGTGTTTAATTAATGAAGGGATGGGTGGTGTAGAGATATGAAAGCTGGTCTGGTGTGGTGTGTGCTGTGATGGACTGTGCGGTGAAGTCCATTTCGGCAAAACACAATATATATATTTCATGATTTTATGATTGTTATTATTTCAGAACATTGAAAACAAGTCCTCAATGAATCTACCAACATTGGTAATTTCTTCATTAATACATTTTACAAAATTAAATATTTGCCCTTGCAATAACAGAAATGCCACAATTAGTTTTGCTATGCTTAGAAAGGTTAAGGGAGTAAATTGTCCATATCATTTCACAAAGGAAAGTGGAAGCCTTATTGAAATTGTGTCAACGAGCCAAGAATATGGGAAATCGATGAGTCTGATCATTGAAAGCATATTTGAAGACCGAAACTGGCATTCTAAGGATTACCTTAATTTACTCTATGATGCTCACATGACTGAGCTTTTAAAAACTTTGGGTAAGATCCTTAAAAATGGTAATCTTTAAAATTACATTTTTTAATTATGAATATTATACATTACTAATTCAGAAAAAGTCCCGCTACTAGAGGATTTGAATTTGAATTTCCTTTTACCACAGCGTCACGGCAGAAGGAGCAGGCAAACTATAAGGAGCACCTCTCATCAAAATGCAAGATGTTGTTACAGCAGGCTCACACATTTCTAGAGAAGTTACCAGAATACATCATCAACAAGTCAATCTCCTGCCAACAGATGTCAGTTATCATTACAAGGAAAAATCAACCCAACACATATACTATGCTCATGGGTAAGTTATATATAATACATTTTATTGTGGAGGATATCTGTGTTCTATAAAAGGTATTTTCAGCTAAGAGGTTTGAGAATGTTTAACACTCAAATGGACAATTTGAATAGTTAGCATCCAAAATGTTGTCAGGGAATTTTTCACCCTTTATCAGGACTGTATTAAACCTCAGAATTAAGACTCACACAACCAAGAATATAATCAATAACAGACATTTACTCTGGCCCAGAGGAGTGTAGTGGTTTCAGACAGCTCTTCAACCATACACTGCCCCTCTTACAAAATGTCTGCTTCTTTATTCACAGAAGATGTTCACAGTTCAAACATGACACTCCCAGTTTACTATTTTAACATCTGGTCTTTGGTTCCCAGAGATAAGAATCTTTACCTAAAACCCCCTAACCCAAACTCAAGATGAGTTCACATAAACACATGGCCTCCTAATTCAGTCCTAACCTAAACATTTTATGACAGCTCTGAGTTTAACATCCCTGAGTTCCAAAACCCCCACTTTCTCACAGACTCAGCATTCCTCTCAACAGAACAAAGAAACAGCTGAGACTTCCATTTAACAAACTAATAACAAACTACAACACATATCATGATAATAATTATATAGCATATTTCTTTCACAAATGTTCAATTCAATTGTATTTATATTGTATTGCTCAGGCGCTTTATAGAGCCTGAACCTCACTAGTGCAAGCACTAAAGCAACTGGGAAACTCCCTTTTAACAGAAAGAAACATTGAGCAGAACCTCAGCTCAAAAGGGGGACCCGTCTGCTTGGGGCCGGACAGGTAGAGAAGTAGAGATGGATGGGGGGAGGAGGGAAGAAGGGAAGGGAGCAGTGAAGAAGACAGAGTCAGGGGATAACGTATATTACCACACATGCGGCAAGAAAGAAAGCATTTACATGATGTATACAAAATTAATAGTGGTTTACAATGAAGAGAGCCAGCAATCAACATACTGGTTGTAGAACGGCTTAGTGGGTCACTGTATACACTTAGTTATACACAGGAAAATAAGTTTAATTCCTTGTGCTATTTATCGAGACATCTCCAAAAAGCCTGTTGGGGTTTATCTCACACACACACACACTCACTCACAGCCTCCTCCCCCACAGTGGAGCCAGAGGATGAGGGGGTATACGACCATTTTTAAATCAGGTCTAAACAGAACAGAGAACACAGAAAGCTCAACACTGGTGTCTATAGGATGCACTAGAGAGGAATGCTTTTAGGCAGGGTGTTCACTTCATGGATGGATTATTCCATGGGGGTGGGGGGAAATAGCAGATGGATCTGCCTCCTATTGATACTGTTAAATTTACAAGAACCCTAGGAACGAAGGGATCTAGGTGGGCAGTAGGGGACAATAAATGGCCTAGCACCAAATTACCTCAAGAGTTTTGTATGTTAGAAGTCAAGTGCAGAGGCAAGTACAGATAAGATTATTTTTTTAGTTCTAGTAAGTGTGCAAGACGCAACTTATTTTATGAATTGTTGCTACATCCAGACAGGAGAGCATTGTTGATATCTTTGAGATCTGTTTTTATATGTGGGTCAAATAAGAGGTCTTGATTGATAATTACACCAAGATCTTTGACACTTGTTTGGGATGCCATCCTACAGTGTGGGTAGATGGCTGGATAGTTAACATGACTGAAATCCTTGAAGTCATTGATTGAAATTTGTGAAAATCTGTGAGCTATCTCCACCACCCGCACAAAACAAAACAACACATGTAGTGTTACATTTGTAAAGCATTTCATAAACAGGTCCATGTATGCCCTGAGAAGTTGTTCAGTGATGAAGGTGCTGACCTGCTGTATATTAAAACGTCATTGACTAGTAATACTAAAACTGTTACTAAAACTGCTAGACAGACGTAGTGAGCCGCATAGTGTGAACATGGCAGTCTCTCACCCGCACTGCCCAGCAGTCTAATTGACTTGTAATTACTATTCTATGCTAATGGGAATGAAATCTGTCAGATTAAGTGAGAAGTGTCACATATGTTAAAAATCATGAGTGTTATGGATAAAACAAGTCTTGACAGGTATGGTCCTGTTCCAAGACGCAGAGTATAGAAGAAGAATCCCAGGGAAGAGAGGAAAGAGTGTCTAACGCTGGCAAAATTTGACCATATCCATTGATTGTCAGAAAAAAATTGAATAAACTCTTCCAAAATGGGTATATGTGTTCTATTCGATAAGATGGATGACTAGTTAGTTGTTGCTGAGGTATAAACAGCCATGGCCCGTCACTTCTCTGGTGTGACTGATAGCATAGATTAGGATGTGTTAGCATGAGGCGCTAGCCAGCTCACTAGCTGTATGTCTCAAATAGTCGCTGATAACCCAGCAGCACACAGACCAGAGAGCATGAGAGGGAATACTGAAAGGTTGAATTTACTTAAAATACCCATCCCTACTAGTAGCCGTAATGAATTGGTTGAAACTCAATGCTTACCGGTTCAGGAGAAAATTATCCATCTCGGCATCCTCTTATTAACAATGTAACCTCAAAATAACAGCTTCAAAATCCTTTAACATACAGAGAATGGCGCCTGTGCCACTGCCACAGCATGCTAGCTATGTCTGGTATTGGTCGCTGTATTTGTATACTTATATATGTATACTTGTGGTGTTTGTGAAATACCGCAAGTTTGGTGGAGTACCATTTTCATTTAAAGTGAAAAAATCATATATTTGAATGTATGTTGATTTACGTGTGTTCAGGGACAAATGTCTTTTTGTATTGTTTTTGTATCTCATCGAGTTGCATTTTGTAAGGACACAAATATACTCTCCTTTAGTAATCGGTGGTGATATTTTGATGGACCTTATTTTATTACTGAGGTGTATAATGAATCTCTCCTACACTTGAATTGTGTTGGACAATGACAAAAAAGCTATTGTGTTAGTCAATCTTTTTCAGTCTCACACCAAGTAAGTCTTGAAAGCTGGTTACCTTGGTTGTCAACATCTTACAATATTCAGAGTTGGACCAATATTTCTGAACAGGTTGTTGCAAAGCTATGTTGTGACCCAAGTGCAAGTGCTTGCAACTTTTTTGACATGGACACACTTTGGGCGTGTAGAGTATAGCTAACAGAATCCACTTAGTGTAACATGCAAAATGTGGCTGTTAATACGTTGTTCAGTTGATATCCAGTTAAAAAACACCAAACATACTAGGCCTGGCTGTTAACAATCCCTAAGAATTCCAGCACTACATTTAGATGAGCGGGGTAGGATGAGGTGGGTCCCTCTTCAGTCATGGAGCCTCATGGATGAAGGCTGCCAAAACTTAAAAGTGCTTACATTTAAAGTTACAAATCTTCAACTTCCGATGCAACTATTAATTATGAAAAGCTCAATTAAAAGATGTACACTAGATCAATGCTACTTGTACCCATAATGTACTTTACTCAAACTATGTAGTTTTTTTTGTATTAGGCTACTATTAGTGCATTTAAAACAATGATGATGTTTTCAGCTGTGTTTGTGCACATGTACATCTGTGAAAAAAATTCAGGGCAAAACATGAAGCAATACCATGAAGCACTGCAAAAAGCAGAGAACGATTTCAAGTCTTTCCAAGACATGCAGAGAAGCATGAGGGCACTCTGCAGGATCTGCCAAGGCTCACCAGGTGTGCTTCTATTTATATTTGATTATGTGTTTATGGGTGCACCCATACTTCAGGAGTGTGTGTGTGACCGTATAATGTGATAGTGACTTTGTGTTTTCTATCTTTTGTTCAAGTGGATATCCTACCACTCAAATCAACAATGTCATTGGATTTGGCCAATGAGACACGTTCTCTGAAAACCATAATGGAAAAGTTGGATTCAGGAGGGAGCACACAGTCGATCAACATCCAGATGTTTAAAAAGAGTGGTACTCTATCTGAAAGCACATACTTCAAACAGATTTGGATGAAGATAGCAAATGATGTCAAGTTATCAGAGTTCAAAAGTGTCTCTGTAATTCCACTAAATCAAGTCCTTGAGAGGATTTTTAAACCAGCTGTAGAGGAATTCAGAAAGTCCCATGAAGAACTGATGAACCTCTCAATGACTCTTGAAGACCTGAAGGATAAAATGGGAATGTTCCTGAAGAGAGATGCTCATAAGAATGATCTGCAGGTTATGAACACATTTTTCAGTGACGACTCTCAGCCTGGTTGGGTTGAAAACACATGCAAACACATCCAACGGTACAAAGAGCTTTGCTCTGCTGTTGAAAATGTGGTCAATGACCTCAAGAACAGTCTTGGTCTAAGAGGAGACTTTTGTGCTCTTAAAAACCTTCAAGTATGTTATATTATCTCTATTTTCTCTTTTTCCTTTCTAATGTTAATTGTAATTTAATCTCCTCTGTCCTGTTGCCTTTGTTGGGGGTGGTTGACAATGGAATGCTTTTTTTGTCTGTAAAATGCAAGGCACATTGCTAATGTTATTGTTGTTGTGAGTGCTAATCTTGGTGTTCAAAATACCAGTTGGAAATTGGTTGTGTGTTTTGTTGTTGCTTAGACAACTATGGGCTACAGCAGACTAGAGCAACTAATACTAGACAACTTATAGATACACACAGGCATGAAAAATAAAGAAGGACTAAAGAAGGAAGGTTTGGCTCTTAGAATGGAGATTATGTTGCTCCTTATCTGCCTAGATGTATAACTCTGGATAGGATCCATCCTGCTTCTTGATTATTATGAAATTCATCTTGAAACATGGCACTGTCGCTAAGCAACAACATATTCCTGAACGAAATGCGAGTACAAAAGTTGAGCTTTTTATGAGTTGGAGCCCTAGGTGACTCTTTTTCTCCCGCTCAAATAAATGTGAGGATTGCAACTGTCTTTCCCCTTGCGGCGCTGTTTAATAGAAAAACAAATTAAATCAAGAGCATGGAGGTGGAATGAAATATCTTACTGTGAATGGCCCTTTAGGCTACAATGTTTCTAGAGTATGTCAGTTTCAAAATCAGGTTTTGTTATTTCTAATTCTAGTGTCTGTATTAATTAAATTGCAATAGATGTTATTACACATCTTTGTTGAATATTTGATTCTGTTTGATCAGTCAAGGCATCCATATTATCAATTACGGTGAAATTAGCCACCACCTTTTCCATTCACCATGGATTTGTTATACTGGTGACAATATCGTTTAAATGAATATTCCCATTAGCCGTTCATAGTTCTGTGGTTTGGGTTGGCGGGCCCTGCGAAAAAGAAAAGCCTTCACTGCACGGCTTTGCGGAAAACAATGCTGCTAAATGACGTCAGTTAGCATGTTAACAAGCTTTTTTGTCAGTGCATACTGTGATGTTGGTGGTGTTTGCAAGGTCTTTGCCTGCTTTTTAGGTAGGTAGCTTGCTGATTTTGGACCAAAACTCCACAATGCTTTTCAAAGTATGTCTGTGTTAAAATCTAAACATTTTGTGTAAAAGGCACATTAAATTTTTTTTCTTTCTCTTCAACAGGTATTAAGTCAGAAGTGTTTGCGTGATCTGATGCTCAAAGCAGGGGAAATAGTGAAGAACTTTCCAAACAATGTCATCAGTTTTCTAAAAGAACTACACGTGTGTATCGACAGTGGATTCATATCTTGGGTCAAAAAGATCATTAAAGGTAAGGGTCTCTGTTATACAGGGTGATGCAAAACATTCAGCAAAAATAAGGCTACTAAAATTGTTTCCAAAACATTCCATTATCAATCATTTCAGTGTCTTTTTAAAATTTGGTTGAAGAATCATTTGTATGTTTCATATAGCCTAATGGGGATGGACTTAATTTTCAGCCACCAGAAGAGTAACATCTTTCTCAGATTACAAATTCTGAATTAAGATTATTGAAAAAGTCAAAAGGAAAACTAAATAAAATTATTCCAAAGCATTGCATTTTAAATGTGTGCCTTTTTTAATTTGTTTGAAGAATAATTTGAAGTTGGTCGAATACTAATTATTATGTTTCATATAGCCTAATGGGGATGCACTTAATTTTCAGCGACTTCATTAACGTTGTTTATTCTGAATAAAGATGATTGAAAAAGTCATTAGTCACTGATTCATCTAGATTCGGTGCAAAAGCACAAATGTTCGCATGACCATCACAGGTGACCATCATTGTCCTGCAAAGTTTAATGCATTTTGTGTTTTTTTTTTAAAGATACTAGAGAACTGTCTGCATTTGTGGAGCTGGCGTCGATCTCTGCTGGAGAGAATGCCATGGATATTGACAAAGTGTGCTGCTTCAGAGATGCCATTTCTGCTGCTGCTCCTCTCATCTACGGCTTAACTGAAGAGTCTGGATTCACTGAATTCACAAACGCAGTCAGAGAAGTTCAATCAGAACTGGACAGTGACAATAAGCTTGAGCAAAAGCTGGTAGGTGGGGGACAGCTGTATATATGATACAGTTAGGTTTTTAGTTATTACTGAATATCATGAACATGGGCGTCAGTTTGGTTTGAAAAGCGCTGGGGACATAGACAGGATTTTACACAGGCCATGCTAACCGACAGTGGGGCGACAGTGGTACAATGGTAGAGAAGTCGTTTAGTAATCAGAAGGTTGCTAGTTCGATTCCCTGTCGAAGTGTCCTTGAGCAAGACACTGAACCCCTAATTGCTCCTGATGTGCAGTGTGCCATCAGTGTAAATGAAAAATGTAAAATCTGTATACATTGTAAGTCGCACATATGTAAGTCGCTTTGGATAAAAGCGTCTGCTAAATGACTAAATGTAAATGTAACCGGTCACCAATATGCTGAAAACAAAGTCTCTATCATTTAGTGGCCAGTGGACACAGAGGCCAAACATTAAGTCCTGTGCACTTTACAGCAGAGACTGTAAAGTAATGTAATTTCATTATGGCCACAGACATTTATGCACCTAGCAATAAAGCATTATGCACTTACGCACTCCTAGCATTTATGCACCTAGCCATTTATGCACCTAGCAATAAAATATTTCAACTGGTGCTTATATTCAACAAACATACCTGTTACCAGAACACTTTGCCAGTGACAGACCAAACACAGCAAAACCTTTATATAGTCCTTTATCCACGTATCATTTCATGAAGTATAATCTAGGACATTATGAACAAGTAGATAGCTAGTTAGAAATGGGAAGGTAGCTATCATTACACCACATCTGACTATTTGTAGACATTTTAGTGCAGCAACACTTTATTTTCACTGCGCTTGGCAAACTGAACCAATATTGCACTGGTAGTACTTAAAAACTGTAATGGCACAATTTTAAATCTAAAAATGCCATTCAATAGTAAAGTATGCATTTTAGTATGCATATAAAATATGCATCTGACTGGGGGTCATCAAAGGTTAGGCAGGCTACATACACATGTAGTTTTAACACATACATTGTAGTGAGATTATTTCCAGATTGCAGAAAGTGGCGGGGACATGCCCCCAGCGTAACTGACTCCTATGGGCAAATCAAGCCTTCAGAACCTCTAACTAGTCCTCTGCTAATGCATTCATGGATTAACTTGGCTCTGTACATTAGTTTAAAACTTGTCAAAAGTGCTGTAGCTCCATTTGTTGTTGATATTGTTGTTGATGTCCAAATGAAATGGTGTTCCGCTACATGTCTGGTGAGATTGTATTCTTCTGAATTCAGAGAGACTCCTGCAAGAACAAAGCCTGGCTTGAGATGGCTTACGAGACACATGGATCTGTGGAGCGGTCATCTTTGCGTCAGGCAACAGATATTAATGAAAGTGGAATCTACACCATCAGAGGTCCTCAGGGGCAAACAGTGGTAAACACTTAATACTGTTAGGCATTTAGATAATGTCATTTAATTTCCATGGCTAAATCAAACAACTATCTATCCTTTGATGTACCGCACAGTTACATGTCTTAAACCCTCACTTTAAATCTCCTCCTAATAGCATGTAGTAGTCTTAGTAGCAATTATGATTCCTTGAATTAAGAAGTAATTTTGGGTGTCTGCTATGACATTGTTTATTGTATAATGGGTGGTTAAACTGGGTATTTTCTAAATTAAGTTTGTAGTTTTGTTCACTGATTTGGAATCTTGATTTGTCTTTGTGATTTCCCCCTATAAAACTGTTAGGTCACTTTGGAAAATTGCATTGCATTGAAATGTAAAGAAGTGTCTTCAGATGGGGGAGGTGAATACAGGCCTTATAGCCTGACTGAACTCAAAGAACTCCAGAACAAGCTAATGCTGATTACTGCCACTGATGACAACAGAGAGGATGGCATCACACATTATGTAGAGGTGAATCTTATTTGTTGAACAGTTGATTATTATCTACTTCCAAAATAGGATGTGCTATTTGTGTATGGGTCATCATGTGCTGAATTCAAATATGGCATTAAAACGCCTCTTTGGCTACAGTTTCCTAGATGTTTAAGTATGGGATTAATTTGGTGAGAAAAGGATTTACAAATATCCCTCAATTTGCAAACAAGCAGAATGTGATTTATAAATGCCCCATAATTTGCAAACATGCACACCACCCTTTACAAATACAAAACACACCTCTCAAACAAACACAATGGGTTTTGCAAATACAAGACACATCTATCAGAAACACAATGAGGCACATGCTCTGTCTGTTAGCATTGGGCCAGTTTAGCTGCGCTTTAGAGCTGTACTACTCCAAAACGTCCTGTTTAACACACAGCTGTGCGCTAAGTTGAACGTGATAGCTGTGTAAAAAAGAAATATTCCGTTCAGTTGATACACTGCTAAACTGTCTGGAACTACAATATACCAACTGCACAATGACACAATAATGCCACTAAATTATGTCACAAAGTTAGATCCACACAAATATGAATATGCTATTATTAAAAGCCCAATAGGCTATTAACACAGTCATGGCATCCTCCAACAAATGTTAGATTTGTTTGTGTCATAGATCAGCAGTCTATGAGGATCAGACCTCCCTTGTCTATCACCAATGTCTAACAACAACAACAATATCATGGTCAAGGTCGGTAATATCACTAATAACCTTCCTCATCCTGATGTTTATTTTGAGCAACAACTGACTTTCCCCATGTTTGCATTTAGTCTACCACTTGACAGGTTGACAAGAGAGCCTATTTTGCATTAACAAGCAGTTTAAACTGCACCTAATAAGATGATCATGATGCTATTATGTTTACTTCCATGTGACATTGACAGGTATGGCTGCTGTGGGAATTCCCCAACCAATAGCACAAGGAATTGTAACATCTCCTGTTCATAACTCAAAAAAAGAA
>NW_024879647.1:70000-110000 GCF_900700415.2 Clupea harengus | reverse complement strand
GTTCTTTTATTAATGTTTGTTCATCGTTCCAATCGTTGTTGTGTTTATTTGAAAGAAACATAGCCTTGCAGCCCAAAATACAGGGGAATTTGGGCGATTTGTATGAACAAAATGATGTTTCCGTTTCAAAGGTGCAATTCCGTTTCAAAGTGTTCATTCCGCGAATTCCGTCCGTTTTCCGTTATCGCGGAAAATCATTGGCCCTAGTAAACCAACACCACTATCACTGGCAGGAAACAGAGCTTTTGCATACTGACACACACAGCAGTACAGAGAGCCTCACACTGCAGCCTCTGCCACCAGTGGGTTATAGTGGTACAGAGAGCAGCCTCTGCCACCAGTGGGTTATAGTGGTACAGAGAGCAGCCTCTGCCACCAGTGGGTTATAGTGGTACAGAGAGCAGCCTCTGCCACCAGTGGGTTATAGTGGTACAGAGAGCAGCCTCTGCCACCAGTGGGTTATAGTGGTACAGAGAGCAGCCTCTGCCACCAGTGGGTTATAGTGGTACAGAGAGCAGCCTCTGCCACCAGTGGGTTATTGACGTAGGCCCTGTTCACACCTGGCATTATCATTCATTTTGTGTGAGTACGCACCAAAGCTGGCTTTGTCCATGACGTCTAAACATTTGGAAAAGCTAGATATATTAAAAGATTAAGGTTAAATAAAAAGGTTAACAGTAATCCAGATTTAATTTGAACATCAGAGTGCTTGAATATCAGAGAATCCCAACACTAGCCTTGACGTTATTTAGTGAACAGACCCGTACATAGCCTATATGAATGCTGTACCAAAATCGATTTTTAACTGGGAGATAATAATATTGAGGCTAACCGGTTCTCATATCATCTGACTCTATTGGGCCCAGAGTGATTTTCATTGTGATGTTGATATGCCCAGCAGAGTTTAAAAAAATATATATATATACTAAAGATATTTGTCTTTATCATTATGAGAATTATTTGAGTGAGGGGCCACAGTGAATGAAGTGGAGGGCACCGCCTCTCGTGCAGATGGGCTTTGCACACGTGAGTGATGTACGCGTGTATTTGCATATAGAGTGGGGACGTGAGACCCGATCACAAGTGGTCACTTGAGACGCACGTGGAGACGCACGCACTTTAATGCCAGGTGGGAACTGACGTACTTGTCCACTTGTGATCAGATCACCTAAGACGCATGTTATTGGCAGGTGTGAACAGCCTCATAATGAATGTGCCGTCATTTTCCCAGTGACCTCGTGCAAATAGTATGAGTTGCTCACAATTATGACCGTCTGTGAGCTGTTTGAAGTGGAATAGATTCTGATCCCACACCTGAGGTGTGTGTGTGTGTGTGTGTGTGTGTGTGTGTGTGTGTGTGTGTGTGTGTGTGTGTGTGTGTGTGTGTGTGTGTGTGTGTGTGTGTGTGTGTGTGGGTGTGTTCATTATGTTCGCACGAGACGATGTGACCCATGCTCCACAGCTGACTGAGCTCTCTGCGTTTGCTTAGTACCATCTGGAACACACACACACACACACACACACACACACACACACACTCACCCTGCTCAGGTGTGGGATCAGAATCTATTCCACTCACTCTCTCTTTCTCTCTCTCTCTCTCACACACACACACACACTCACACCCACACACACTTTCTCTTTCTCTTTCTCTATCTCTCTCTCACACACACACACACACACACACACACACACTCTCTCTCTCTCTCTCTCTCTCTCTCTCTTTCTCTTTTTCTCTCTCTCTCTCTCTCTCTCACACACATACACACGCACACTCTCTCTCACACACACACACACACACACACACACACACACACACACACGCCTGTATGTAGCGGTAGCCAGCGGGTACAGTGCTGGGCAGTGAGTAAATCTCACTCCCTGACACGTTCAGAGACGTGCTAGCGACAGGCACTAGCACCCATGGGTTTTAGCCTCCTTGCTAGCAGGCCCACTTTTCCTGTGCGAGGTTGCATGTTCGAGTCCGGTTAGGGACTGTGCTTGTCCACACAACGCTGGTTACACATACACAGCTCTTGATCCATCCAATTCAATTCAATTCAATTTTATTTATATAGCGCCATAACAATACAATTGTCTCTAGGCGCTTTACAGAGCCCAGAGCCTGAACCCCCTTAGTGCAAGCACAATGGCAACACGGGCAAGAAAAAACTCCCTGTTAGTCAGGAAGCAACCTTAAGCAGAACCACGGCACATAAGGGGGAACCCATCTGCTTGAGGTCGGCCGGGTGGAGATAGGAAGGGGGGAAGGGGGAGGGTTGTGTGGCAGAAGGGGAAGGGAAACAACAGGTGTTGTACATAGCCTGCATTTGGTAGATGTACATAATATATATATACAGACATCCAGTGGTAAATACATGATACAAACAAGACCAGTTTAGTGGGTATACACTGTGCTCAAAGGTTTACTGTTACAGGGGTAAGGGGAGTAGGAGCAGAGAAACAGGTTGATGGTGGCAATAATATATATTGTATATAAATGCTAGCATAGGGTATGAGGTAGGGTAAGTGTACGGCAGTGCGGTGGCGGTGGGTGCAATTGGCCGAGGGTTTCTACGGGTAGACCGGGTGGAGAGACTACAGCAGCGTCCCATAGCGAAGATAGTCCCGTGAAGTTAGTTATTTATCAACCTCTGAGGTTAAATGACAGGGGAGATCATCTTGAACAGCCTTTTCTCCTGGTTGCCATGGTGACTGCGGAAGGATGCTTTCAGGAACTGCAGTCCTGGGTGGCCCAAAAGTGGATGAGAACGTAAGTCTGGTGTGTGTGAAAGTGTGTGTGAGAGTGTGTGAGTGTGTATGACTGTGTGTGTGAGTGTGTTTGAGCATGTGGTGTGTGTGTGTGTGTGTGTGTGTGAGCATGTGGTGAGTGCGTGACGGTATTGGTAGAGAAGCGCTGAGACAGCAGCCTGTGCTGTGTGTGTGTGTGTTGCTGTCCCCTCAGTGAGCTTTGACCAGCCCGTGACCTCAGGAGACAGACTCAACAGAGAGGAGGCTAAACGTGATGGTTGCTCACTTCATTCCTTTACTTTATCCCAGTCATACCACAGGGAAACACAAAACACAATATACAGAGGAAGATTCAGGGAGTAATGGATGTAAACAGTGGAGGGGAAAGAAGAGGTCAAAGTCATTCTGGACCTGAGCTCAAGTTTCTTTAAAAGCAAGGAAGTTTGGGGCGTAAATCCTTCTTGAGCTGGCCAAGCGAGGTGCTTTGGAGGCTAAAAGAGAAATATATAAATACTGTACTGTACATAGGGTTGCACCTCCAGTAGTGTGTGTGTGTGTGTGTGTGTGTGTGTGTGTGTGTGTGTGTGTGTGTGTACCTGCTGCAGAGCTTTCTATGTACATCTGATGATGTAAAGCAGCGCTGGGATCTGGAAGCTGATTGGTCCATGCTGCGCTGCCTCTGCCCTGAGCGAACGCTGATGCAGAGAGGTTACACCCTCCTCTCGCTCGATAAAGGCTTTATCCATATTTCATTCTGCCAGAGTGTTCCAAATACAGGGCAAACAAATAAATAAGTAAATAAATAGATAAATAAATAAATAAAGACTCCCTTAATGCAAGCGCTCATCAATTAGTTAACATGGGTTTGGGGGTCGCCCTAAAAAAAATTGTGTATTTGCAAGAATGCCGGAAACGTGAAACATGACCTCCACAGATACATATTCATAAATAAGTTAACAGTATGTGAGTGTCTGTGTGTGTGTGATGTGTGATGTGTGTTTGCATGTGTCTGTATGTGTATGTGAGTGTCTGTGTGTGTGTGTGTGTGTGTGTGTGTGTGAGAGAGTGTGACTGTGTGTGATTGAGTGTTTGAGTGAGTGTGTGTGTGTGTGTGTGTGACTGTGAGTGTGTGTGTGACACAGCTGGAGAAGCTTTTGCAGTGCATGGCTGATGCTGTGGCAGGATTACAGAGGGGGTAGGCCTCTTTAGCGCTTTAATGCTCCCCTTACTGGGAGATGATACAGCATCTACTCCATTTTGAAGTATTTGTTTCATTGGATTAAACCTGTGAAGCCTCAGTCTCGGCTCCGATGTGCTATTTCTGGCTCCGGGGCTGGGCAAAGAGAGGACAGCGAATGGAGATATGATGCTCAAGCGCTTTCACTCTGTCTTTCTAAAAGATGTTTCTCCTTCTCTCTCTTCTTTTTCTCTCCCTCCCTTTCTCTTTCCCTTCCTCCCTCTGTCTCTCTGTTCCACATGACTGACCCCCGCCTGGCGGATGCTACCCCCCCATCCCACCCCCTCTTCAGCTTTCTCAGGTGAGTGCATCCTCTCTGGCAGCTCGGTACTCTCTGGTGCAGGTGGTTGGAAACCACCACAGACCACTAAGACAGGGAATAACCAGACCAAAGACCACTAAGACAGGGAATGACCTCGACATCCCTTTAGTGACAGGAGCTCAAAGGAACCCACTTATAGGACGGGCCATTGGCTGTCATGCCACTGTGATGCCACTGCTGTCCCCATGGCTCTCTGGTCCTCATAATCTCATTGGTGTTGAAACAGATAAAGATACAGACATTAGAGATTAGAGATAGATAGATGGGGAAAGAAAGAAAGATAGATAGATGGATGGCTGGATAGATATATAGATGGAGATAGATAGATAGACAGACAGATAGATAGACAGATGGAAAGATGGCTAGATGGATAGATAGATACAGGGACATAGAGGTAGAGATAGATAGATAGATAGATAGATAGATAGATAGATAGATAGATAGATAGATGGATAGATAGATAGATAGATAGATAGATGGATAGATAGATGGATAGATAGATGGATAGATAGATAGATAGATAGATAGATAGATAGAGATAGAGATGGAGATGGAGATATAGAGACCTCACAATAAAAGAGGTCCTATGTAGTATGAGTTCTGACATGAGAAGAGTGTTCTCCCAAGTGTTCTCCCAAGCCTATGGTAAGACTGCAGTAGTGTTCTCCCTATGGTAAGACTGCAGTAGTGTTCTCCCTATGGTAAGACTGCAGTAGTGTTCTCCCTATGGTAAGACTGCAGTAGTGTTCTCCCTATGGTAAGACTGCAGTAGTGTTCTCCCTATGGTAAGACTGCAGTAGTGTTCTCCCTATGGTAAGACTGCACAGGAGCCCAACATGGAGCCTTCAGAATGCAAGTCCCTGTTTGATTCCAGTCTAATTAGTCTCCTCTCTAGGGATGGGTATCGTTGGGTTTTTATCCGATACCGGTACATAACCGATACTTTTAAAACGATACCGGTGCCTAAACGGTGCCGGAACCGATACTTTTATAAAAAATAAATAAATAAATAAAAATACGATTGACGACATTTAAGAAAGGCTTTTTTTATTGCCAAATATATGAACTGTTTAAAGTAGATTATATATATAAATAAATACAAAACACTTTTTAACTTAAAACTTAAATAATATATGAACTGTTAACAAAAGTTTAGACTATACTTAAATAAATACAAATAAATACAAAACACACACACACACTCTGTACACACACTACAGCTTCAATACTTCAGCAATTCTTTTGTAGAAATATCAGCATATTTGCCTTCTCCGGCAAAATGCGACACCTTTCCTGACTAATCGCATGACCTGCACAGGAGAAAACCCTCTCCGATGCTGTCGATGAGGCCTGTACACACACAATTGAACAATATATGAACTGTTTAAAGTATATTATAAATATAAATACATACAAAACACTTGGCTTCCAACTACAGCTTCAAACTTTTTAACTTCAAACTATGAACATTATATTAACTGTAAACAACAGTTTATAGTATACTTAAATAAATATAAATAAATACAAAAAACAGCTTCAAACTTCTTTTGCAAAAATATGAGCATATTGGCCTTTGGAGTCAAAAATGTATTATTTTGTTTGCATTTATTTCATGAAATTTCACCATTTTATGATTTGTTTATACCTATCTTTTCTATCTTGTTTATAGTTACTCTTGTTACTTGAACACACTGAGTACTAGAAAATGTGTACTGCCCCTTTAAGAGACTACCGTTGGTAGTTTAGCTGTCATCTCCGTATATTTTTCAGTCTTCGGTTGCTGATCTGCCGTTGACTCTTGCCTTCTCTCCCCTCTTTTCACGCAATTATTTTGTTGCATTTGCTGCACGTCGCGATGTTTGAATCTTTTTGTGCGAAATACAGCCACACTTTTGACCGTTTACCTTTCTGTATTTTCTCTGTTAAAAGGTTGATGGCTAGTTTTGTTTGTGCTTGCCTGCTCTTCACTGTCATATCAGAACCGGTTGCAATACAACCGTTACCTACCCGGACCGAAATGCAACGCAGATTTCGGTGCTTCATTTCGGCATTTATCAGATAAGACTGTTGCTATGAAAACACCAATGAGCGTGAGCGATACAGGACAAAGTTTACATTGGGAGCTGGGGCAGTTTTACATGTGCCCCACAGAATCTGCCTAGCGACCGTGTTCAATTGGCTCAGGCACCGAAATGAAGCACCGAAATTTGCGTTGCATTTCGGTCCGGGTAGGTACCGGTTGTATTGGAACCGGTTCCATATTGGTACCGGTTCTCGGTACCCAACCCTACTCCTCTCCCTCCCTCACTGTGTTGTATTTTTAATCAGTAGTTTTAAGAGAGCTATCTCATGTTTGCACTGGTGCTAAGTGGAAGACCGGAGTTCATCAGAGAGAGATAGAGAGAGGGAGAGGAGAGGAGTGGAGTGGAGAGGGAGGACATGGGAAGTTGGAAAGATGTAATGTTCATTATTTAAACATGACCCTCGCTGGATGTATAATTCAATCTCTGTTCTTCCCCTGCCAATGGCCTCAGCGCCGGGTTGTCTTCCCTTTGATTACGCTCTTCACCCTTTTAAATGTATTAACCATACACACAGAGAGAGAGAGAGAGAGAGGAATGGGAGGAAGAACAGAGAGAGAGGGAAATGGAGTGAAAGAAAGAAAAGGAGATGCAGAAGAAGATGGAAGATGAAGGAAGAGAACAGAAGACAGAGTCTCTAGCGCGTTCTCCTCACATGGCAGGGAAGAGGAGAGGAGAAAAGGGAGAGAGGGACAGAGAGAGGAGAGTAAGAGAGTGAGAGAGAGGGATAGCGAGAGTCAAGGGAGAGGGGGAGGGGGAGAGGAGATAACAGAAATGTAAAGTGAGATGGAAATACATGGAGACATTGAGAATGACAGAGAGAGAAAAAGTGGGGGATGACACAGAAGGAGTGACTAAGAAGAAGAAGAAGACCAAAAGAGGGAGAGAGAGAGAAGTGAGAGAAGAGAGAGAGGGAGAGAAGAGAGAGAGATAGAGAGAGCAAGAGAGAGAGAGGGGGAGAAAAGAGAGAGAGAAAGAGAGGGAGAGAAGAGAGAGAGAGAGGGGGAGAGAAGAGGGAGAGAAGAGAGAGAGAAAGAGAGAGCAAGTAATCAAGCCAAGATGGAAAGAGAGGGATGGAAATGGAGAGGGAGAAGGAGAGATGGAGCCGTACCCTGCTCTGAAATGGAAAGCCATCGTTGTGGGAATTGCTCCCTCACGGGCTGGAGCATGAGGCGGGCATCACACACACGTACACACGTACACGCACACACACACACACACACACACGTACACAAACACACACACACACACACACACACACCCACACACTGCCTTTGAGGAGCACTCCAAGGATGATTAACTTACCCTAGAGCTGGCATATTATCTGTGTGTGTTTGTGTGTGTGTGTTTATTTGTTTGTTTATGTGCCTGTTGTATATATACTGTATATGTGTGTGTGTGTGTGTGTGTGTGTGTGTGTGTGTGTGTGTGTGTGTGTGTCTCTACACTGATTCTGTGTGGCTTCGCTTGTCGTTGCAAATGAGAAGCGCACACACACACTTACAGAAACACATACTCATACGCACACACACACACACACACACACACACACACACAGGCACATACGCACACACGCTCACGCACACAGGCACATACGCACACACACACGCACACACACACACTCACAGAAACACACGCACACACACACACACACACACACACTCACAGAAACACATACGCACACACACACACACACACACACACACACACACACACACACACACTGCCTCGGCTCTTCTTCATCCCCTCGCCCATGTCTGCTATGTGGCTCAATAGCAGCCTGTATCTCACCAGATAGGGGCAGACTGTGGCGCGGATCATCAGGGCCAGATCAGGGCCAGTTCAGGCACACACACCTGAGGTTACTGGGCTGCTCACATTCCCCCCACTGGTGTTTGCGGAGGGTAGAGAGCTGAACCGACACACACCACTGAGTTCAAACAGCCTGTGTTTAAACACACACCGTGATGTGTGTTTCCGCAGTGTGCGTTACCTGAGAATGTTTAAATGCACACTGTGGTGTGTTTTCCCTGTGTGTGTGTGTGTGTGTGTGTTCTAACAGACGGGGTGGTATGTGTTCTAACACACATAGAGTGGAGTGTGTGTTCCTGGAGTGTGTTCAAATAGATGCAGTGGTGTTTGTTCCTGCAGTGTGTTCAAATGGATGGGGTGGTGTGTGTTCCTGCAGTGTGTTCAAATGGAGGGGGTGGTGTGTGTTCCGTGGATGTGTTAAACCGCAAACAGTGTGGTGTGCCTATCCCGAGTGAGTGTGTGTACAGTGCTGAGCTTTTATGCTGTCAGAATCCATTGCTGGGGGATGAAACGCACAGCGAGTGAAGCCTACTCTGAATAGAGCTCAATGGAGCACTTAAGCAGAACACACCAGGACATCAGAGATGAGGCACACTCTCACACACACACACACACACACACACACTCTCTCACACACACACACACACACACACACACACACACACACACACACACACACACACACACACACACACAGGTGCTAACACACATTATTGGAGCACTGAGAGACACACACATCACACATACATGCACACACAGTATAGTCAGAAACGGACGCTGACACAATGGATTCTGACAGCATTAGTCCTGTGAGATGCCGCACGCACGCACGCACGCACGCACACACACACAATAGAGACTGAGGGCATCACCTTCACATTAGTAAACTAAATCTTGGCACTCATTATGGATGTATTTCAGTAATGCATCTGAAGTCATGTCTGTCTCTGCTGTTGGTTTATTGTAAAAGGAGGTTTTCTCTTCTTTGACCATCTAGGCTCAGTACTGCAGTGGAATTTATGTCAGCTGTCAGCTCACAGCGAGCTAATGAAGGCCTTTAAAGGGCCCCGGGAGTGTGTGTGTGTGTGTGTGTGTGTGTGTGTGTAGTGTATGTGTGTGCCCTGCTTGAGTTTGTGTGTGTTCTGACCCCCCCATTCCAGGAGTTGTCGGAGGAGCGTCACTCCCCCCCCCTCCTGGCGGTGAACGGCCCTGGGGAGGACAAACTCTTCCGCAGCAAGAGCGCAGACATGGAGCTGACGGTCGAGAAGGAGCGCATCAAGAAGATGCTCTCGGAAGGGTAAGGGAAGGAGAGAGAGAGAGAGAGAGAGAGAGTGAGAGAGTGGGTGGTACTTAAAGTACACGCTCATGCATTCGGTTAAGTATCTGTGTGTGTGCATGTTACAGTGTGGAGTGTCAAGGTAGGAGTATGTTCAGGCGTGTGTGCATCTGGAAATAGGAATGCCAGATGAACAAGCCTGTGTGTGTGTATCTCTGTGTGTTTGTGTGTGTGTGTGTGTGTGTGTGTGTCTACATCATCTGTGAAAGGTCTATCTCCATCACACACACAACCCACCCCCTCACCTGCTCTGGCCCCTATGATGCAGTACTCCAGGTGCTGTGAGTAAATCCATTCCTGCCATTTTGGGTCATCCATCTTAAGTGGTACAGCACTAATGAGTGAGGTCAGCTGGCTCAGGGTGCGACTGGAGCGAAAACACGGCAGGACTTTTAGTCTCTGACCCAGGATCTGCCTCAGTAACAGAGAATCAGACAGACTCAGGGTGGTTACAGGGGCAGAGGTGAGGATCCAATCCAACTCCAGCCCAGAGCTCAGAGCCAGGACGGCTGTTTTACCCACAGAATCATCATCGGACGGTCTGCTGTTCATGTCACTGGAAATATGAGGTCGGATGACAGGACTGCTGAACCCTAACATTAGAGGAAAAAATTCTGTTCTTATATATTTTTTTCTTCTGTACGACATTGTTTGTGAAGCACGTTATGTGTTATAGTAATATATTTATAGTGATTCAAACCAAGATTAAGGTTTTACCATAAGACACATTTAAAAGCTGCCTCCTGGTGGTTTAGGTATGTTTGGAAGTGCTTTTATGAATATCTATAATACCTATTGTCGTCATAGTCATTATGTTCTCCCCTTGTGGACCTGACGTCTTTGGCTGGTGTGTGAATAGGGTGCAGGTTGGAGTGTATGGCTGGTGTGTGAATAGGGTGCAGGTTGGAGTGTAATTCATAATTAGTTCCTAACAGTCTTAGTCACACACAGACAGCCTCAGACCCATTCAGACCTCCATTAGTGTGATCAAAGCAGAGGAGAGAGAGGCTCTCACAGCCCATTTCCTGTGTTTCCTCTGTGGACAGCGTCTTTGCACTCCTAGCACTCTCCAATCACCTCCCTTACACACATTCAGACATTCACACATGTACACACTTGCTCTCACACACACACACACACACACACACACACACATTCAGACATTCACACATGTACACACTTGCTTTCGCACACACACACACACACACACACACACACACACACACACACACACACACACACACACACACACACACACACAGACAGACAGACAGACGCACACATATACACACACACACACACTTATCTCTACAGCTCTTGCTTAGGTAATCAATTATAGATCCTAACGTCTGAGTCCAGTGGGACAAATGTAATTGCACCTAGTTGTTTCATCCCCAGGCTCTTTTCATTAGGTTGTAGTTCATGAAATAAACAAAACGATAAAAATGATTAATGATATACAGCATACACACACACACAAACACACACACAGTCTCTGGGTATCTCCTCACAGTGTGTGTTCGGTACATTATGAGAGTCATGGCGTGTTGAGATATGGGTTCCCATAGAGGCGTGCTGTGATATGGGTTCCCAGAAGTAGATGACTCCCCCTCTGACTGTGCTGTTTGCTCAGCGTCCCCCATGGCAACAGTGGCGATGCTTTTTTAAACAATACTTCATTGCAATGTTTCATCCTTCATGCTCCAGACAGCTGTTTTCTTCCCACATGTATACTGTTTCTATGAGTTCAATGAATAAACATATACATGACAGAGAATGATGCCAACCCATGGTGCCCATCACTCCTGCGGTGCTGCTGGTCTTCCTCCAGGTCCATCTGTGAGATCAACATGGAGGCAGAGCTGTTCACGCTCCAGGACAGCAACGCCAAGCTGGTGGCCGCCCTGCACGAGGCCAACACCAGCGTGGACCAGTGGAAGCAACAGCTGGCAGAGTACCAGGAGGAGACGGAGAGACTCAGAGAACAGGTGAGAGAGAGAGAGAGAGAGAGAGAGAGAGAGAGAGAGAGAGAGAGAAATAAATGAGCATCAGGGTGGAGGCCTTGACAGTCTAGAATAATAATACCACTAAAGCGTGTCACTTGGAGAAGCCGGCTCTGGGGAGAGTGTGGCCCGGATCTGGCCCAGATCCGCCAGGTGTGATTTTAAAATGGCTGCTTTATGGGATGTGAAATTCAATCTTACCTGCTGCCTGGAGAGCTGATATATATATATATATATATATATACGTACATACATACATATATATATATCATATATATATATATATATATATATATACATACACAAAGATGACGAGGGAGACTATTGAGTGAGAAGAAGCAGGAAAGAGATAGAGGGGGGGGGAGACAGACACAGACACAGACACAGACACAGACACAGACACAGACACAGACACAGACACAGACACAGACACAGACACAGACACAGACACAGACACAGACACAGACACAGACACAGACACAGACACAGACACAGACACAGACACAGACACAGACACAGACACAGACACAGACACAGACACAGACACAGACACGTTTGTGTGGGGGGGGTAGGGGGTGCACTTACCTGTTACTCCTGAGATTTTCGGCAGTTTGCTGTTTATTAAAGCATTTTGCTTGTGTTTTCACTCAGACTGCTGCCTGTTTCTCTGGAAAATTCATAGATTTTGTCAGGAAAACGATTTAAGCAGCTGCTGTTGTATCACCTCCAGGACTCCAGCAATCGCGCCTCGATATGCAGCAGGCAGTCGCTCCACACATAAGTTAAATGTGACTCCAAACCATTCCGCCCTCAGTGTGAATTAATAAGGCAGAAAGTCTTTCATCTGGTGCGTTCCAAGTGTGGCAAATCGGCCATGAGAATCGTCTGTAGTGTTAGTTTAGTTACCGTGGTGACGTGAGCAGGGAGAGCGGGGCACCAGGCTCTGTGTCAGCCTCACTAAAGGTTATTGGTGCTGCAAAGTCAGACAGGTGGCACCACAAAGTAGGCCACCTCTCCGGGGGATTCGGGGGGGGGGGGGTTCAGGACGGAGATCTGTACAACTGTTGCCCCACTTCCACAAGACAAATGACCAGAGGGAGTCTGAGATTTTTTGGGGATCATATTCTCTCACCCCCCCCCCCCCCCCCCCCTCACACACATGGCCCTCTCCCCCAATGATAGGCCTGTAGAACTGTGTAATACCCGTCTCTCATGACAAATGTCAGAGTTCTAGAAGTATCCCCATTGATCCACTCAATATGTCACTCTAGCGGAACACTCTGAAATTCTAGAAGAGTACTAATCTCTTGCTGCATTCTTTGGTCTTCCATGCTAAGGAAGAACACTTAAGTAGTGCACTAAAGAAGAACACTCAGCAGTGTACAAAAGAAGCAGTGAACTCAGTAGTGCGCTAAAGAAGAACACTCATTACACTGTGTCTCTCCCATACTCATGTTAGACTCTGTTCAGCTTTGCAGTTGCTAGTCATTCTCCATTGTGTGTAACTGGATATGGTTTTGTCTCACTAGATTAGCATGCCTTTTTAGTCATCATTCTGAGGTAAAAATGCTCTGAATCAGAATAGGGAATAGTTTGAAAGGCAGATTGTTTGAAATGGGCCGCCAGTCTGGCTGGTGATGCCATGTTGATTGCAGTGTGTGAGCAGGCTGGAGAGATGGGTAGATGACCCCATGATAATTGCGACGTGACCCCCCCCCCTGCGCTCTTATCTCCTAGTCTGGTGAGGTGTGCCGAGACACGTTTCCTCCTGCCAGGGCTGCCCTGGGCTCACGCCTCTCTGTGTGCCTGGGAGCCCCAGAGCAGGCAGGCAGGCAGGAACATGTCTGACAGGCAGCCATAAGAGACGCAGCACTGCATGGTCCTGTCACTGCTCCGCCAATCACGCGCCTCGGAGACGCAAGCGAGCACTGCAGCCTCCCGCCAAGAATCCTGTGAGGGATGAACTGACACCCATGAATCTATATGAACAGAGACCATATGAATCTATATGAACAGATATATACATACCCATATGAATCTATATGAACAGATATATACATACCCATATGAATCTATATGAACAGATACCTTATGAATCTATATGAACAGATACCATATGAATCTATATGAACAGATATATACATACCCATATGAATCTATATGAACAGATATATACATACCCATATGAATCTATATGAACAGATACCTTATGAATCTATATGAACAGATACCATATGAATCTATATGAACAGATACTGTTAATGTGTGAGAGTAGAAAGAAAATAAAGATTGGGAAAGGGAAGGAGAGAGACAGAAAAATAAGACAAAAGGAAACAAAGAAAGAAAGAGAGAGAGAGAACATACAGCACCCTAAAGCACTCATTGTTAATCTCTGCTTCCTCCTCCTAATTATTCCCTTGGTGGTTATTGTACATGTTAAATACTGTTTTCAACCTTCTTGTCTTAGTAGCGGAACTGAAACAATGGCCTTCTGCTCAATACAAACAGAGCTCCTCTCTCTGTCTTCCTTGTGTGGGTGTCTCTCTCTCCTCCCTCGTTGTCTTCCTCTTCATCTCTCTTTCCCTCTTCTATTGTATCCATGTCTCTATCCTTGCTTTTCCCTCTCTTCCATTGTATATGGATCTCTGTTCTGTCTCTCTCTAATCTCTCTAATCTCTCTTATTGTCTGTGTCTCTCCGTCCCTCCCTCTCTTTTCTGTCCTTCCTATTGTCTATCTCTCCTTGTGTGTCTTGCCTCTCATATTATTGTCCTCACTCTTTCTCTCTATCTCCTGTCTGCTCTGACTGTGTGTGTGTGTGTGTGTGTGCAGGTGACAGAGCTGGAGACCCAGGTTGGCCGGCCGGAGCCTGGTGAGACTGGCAGAGACAACCTGAGCCAATCTCTGGAGGAGCTGGAGGCGCTGCTCAAGGTTAAAGATGAGGTAACGCCCCGCAAACCAATGGCTGCCAGCAGCGCCACCTCAGTGCCCACTCAGGACTCTTTTAGGGACGTGTGCCATGCCCACTCAGTCAGGACTCGTTTAGGGACCTCAGAGAGGGAGGGGGTACAGGAGAGAGAGGGGGAGAGAGGCACAAAGAGAAAGAGAGAGAGAGAGAGAGAATGGGGTACAGGGAGAAAGAGGGGGAGAGAAGAGAAAGATGCAGAGAGAGAGGGAGTGAAGAAGAGAGAGCGAGAGAGGCACAAAGAGAAAGAGAGAGAGAGAGAGAGAGAGAATGGGGTACAGGGAGAGAAAGATGCAGAGAGGGAGAGCGAGCGATAGGCACAAAGAGAAAGAGAGAGAGAGAAAATGGGGCACAGGGAGAGAGAGGGGTAGAGATGAGAAAGATGCAGAGAGAGAGAGAGGGAGTGAGTGAGGGAGAGAGAGGGGGAGAGATAAAGTGAAACAGAGAGAGAGAATGGGGTACGGGGAGAGAGAGAGAGAGAGAGAGAGAGAGAATGGGGTACAGGGAGAGAGAGAGGCATAAAGAGAAAAAGAGAAAAATAGAATGGAGTACAAAGAGAGAGAGAGGGAAAGAAAGATGCAGAGAGAGGGAGAGAGAGAAAGAGAATGTTGTGAAACAGAGAGAGAAGACTATAATCAATCTTCTGCACGTTGTTCTCAGTTTTATGAAACACATTTAGAGTCTCTCTCCGATGCTCTCTGCCCCCTGTGGGAACTTCTTCAGTCATTAACATTTTTACTAATTTACCCACGAGAGCCTGCTGGCCAAAGAAACACGCAGACACTTTGATCGCAGCAGCGCTGAGTAAACCTCACTCTGAGGAGCCACATAAAGCAACATCACTGGTTTTATCACTGATGTATTACCAAACATGTTATTGGCCTGGGATGAAACACTGATTGTTTATAACAAGCCATCTTGCTCTCGTGTTTCATCAAAGCATAGGCTTTTAAAATAGCGTGTTAGCATTGTGACGTGCCCTGACTTGGCCTAATTAGTGAAATGGGAGAGCACTTCTCCCTGTGACTGCTCCAGATGATGAGGTGTTAGCGTAGCTTCAGTGATGAGATTCATTGGCCCCTCTACTCTCACCATGATACAGGCTGAGGCCACGCGAGGTGCTGGAAAGGGTAATCAGCCATGCTGGGGGGAAAGGCGCTAAGTCATATTTAATTTAGGCAGACAGTGCATCTCAGAGTCAGCTATTATGTGGATGTGGTAAATAATGGAAGGCATTCTTCCCCTCACCCACGTGCAAAGGAGGCTTAGTTGGGACGCTGTGCTTAGTGTTTGTCATTGAAAATAAAAACCTTGACTAGGTCATTGAAGTGGAATAGTGAGCTGACATTCATTCTCACACTGGTTGATATTATCTGTAGCAAACTGGTGGGAACTGTTAAAAGTGCAGCCACACGATATGAAGTATTACATTTGTTCTGTTTTTTTTTTTTTTGTAGGAAATCCACAATCTGCAGAGCAAGAAATCGGATTTCAATGAGCTGGAAAAGGAGAGGGAGGAGGCCACAGAGAGACTGCAGGTGAGTCTGAGGTAGCAGGAGCTCCAGTGACAGGCTATCAGGCGCTCACCTGCTAGCACACTCAACGCATGCTAATGCAGGCTTCACAGATGCTCCCACTCCTCCACAAACAGACATGTCATCATTTAAACCCCCTGGGACTGGGACGCTCTCTCATTTGTATGTAAATGTATGGATGAACGTAAAGAGAGATGGAGAGGCCGTAACGAACCCCACAGCGTGAGCCTCTTACTGAGAGGGAGGCCGATGTGGGTTTTAATCATGCAGACGTCGCGGCTTGTTTTCACCAAACACTACCCCAGTAATGGAGGAATCAGAAACACTTCAGGCAACAAAGACAATATGAATGGATCTGACCTGGTCTGGCCCCCTGATTTAGCACCCTAGTCACGTTTTACCAATCTAGGGAACGTCCTGGTGCAACAGTGGCTTTAATAATAATTGTCAGGTTTTAATGGCACACACGACACACTGCAACACACACGTGCATTTATGGAGGTGACACAGGACACACACACGCACACGCAGTGGGCAGCTTGTAAGCGCCCGGGGACCAAGTGAACCGTCCGTCTTGGACAGGAGTGTTCTGTTGGGGTTATTAGTGGAGGAAACCCCTTGTGAACACGGGGAGAACATGCAAACTCCACACAGAGATAGCCCACCTGAACACTGAAGGTCCGGGGGGGGACCTGCCCCCCAGAGCCAACAGCGCCCCATGCGGGAATCGAATCCATGACCTTCTTGCTGTGAGGCGGCAGTGCAAGCACCTGAGCCACCGTGCCACATTAAACATGTTATATAAATGTTATAAGCACTGTGGTGCTTAGAGAAGACAGCAGATGACTCTGCCTAGCCTGGTCTGCTGTTATGTAGGTAGTGCTAAGTTAATCAAATGACAGATTTACAAAACATAGACTCACCCGCTCTCTAATGTACAGTTCCACGCCACTTTAGAGTTTAGCTGATATAGGCACTCCTAATGATTTAAGGAGTGTGCAGTGAGTGATCTGTGTGGTTGTTTTTCTACTGCCCTACATATATATGATGTGCTATATTATACACTATACTATATAACTGAATTATAGTTAATTCTGTGTTATAAGAGAGATCCTGGAGCTCAGCCGAGTTCGATACTGAAGGAGCTCACATACTGATTTATATGTGCTGTACTGTACTCTAAGTCACTTGGGATAAATAAATGCATCTAAATGTAAATCACAGGAGTAGAGGGGTAAACAAAGAGGAAACCCCCAACAGGATGCGAGAAGACAGGAGAGGGAGAACCGGAAATATGTAATACAAAATGAATTATTACTGATATGCTTGAATGAAATAGTAGGTATGGACATCACATAAGTGGGTGCTTGGTTGATGCCAGTGTCTGATGCCAGAATTAGCTGACATATACTGTACAGGATTTCATTAATGAAGAGTGATTAAATTAAATAAAATGAAATGTAAATGCAATGCAAATGGTATTGTTTTGGCTCTTCTTTGGGTGCTTGGAACAGGTCCATTCCAGGACAGGGCCAGATCAGGGCCGGATCTTAATCAGACTTCACTATCTGAATGCCTTTGTTGGTAGTGTTTTGCTGCAGACGTGTGCTAACTTTAAATTTGGATTAATACTTAAGCCTAAACTTTATTGTTACTAAGTGATTCATGGTCCACGATATACTGTAGTACTGCCTCGACTTGATTTGATTTGAGACCTCTGTTAGTAACCTTTCTGGTTCTTTGGGTTCTAGGACCTGGAGGTGCAGAACGCAGATCTGGAGCAGCGCGTGCAGGCGGCGGAAGAGACTCTGGCATCCTCGCGGGACGAGCATGACCAGGCGGAGAGCGAGGTGCGACGCATCATCGGCATCCTGGACCTGAAGATCGGCGACCTCAATGACATCCGGCAGAGCCTAGCCAAGCTCGTCGACAAGTAGGCCTCGCCTCGGAGCCGAAGAGAGCGGACAAATGCTCAGCTCAGGACATATCTGCTTAGACTGGGATGGGGAGGGGGGCGACACACGACAGCGTGTGTCTCCCCCCCCCTCAATACACACACACACACACACACACACACACACACACAAAAGCTATGTGCTTCTTGTTTCTAGTGGATCTGTGGTATTAGGGTAGGCTGCATTACCAATCTCAATAGCTTTTTCATCAATGTTTACTTTATCTTCTTTTAGAGCTGATATATGGGAAGACTGTCTGTTACATTTTGAATGCTACATCAATATTGAGCTGTTTTTATGTGTACTTCATGATGTGTTAAATCATGGTGATGTGGGGCGAAGCTGAAGGAGAGCTCTATACAGCATCATGTGAGGTTATGAGTATTATTTAAGTATCATAGTTAGGTGACATGTTCTGTACTTTATATGCATGATTGCATCATCATTATCATCTCTGTTCAAGTCTGACTCGGAGAAGGAGAACGTCTGTCCACTTTCCCCTCGCACCAGCAGAAGGCTGCACAGGACAGGGGCAGTACGTCGAGTAAGATGTAGAGTCAGTTAGTAAAACTCCTGGCTGATGGTGCGTAAGGGGCTTGCTGGCGTACATATCAACGTTGTGAGTTTGAGTTTCACAGAGGCCGGGGTGTACTGTACAAGTCCAAGAGGAGTTTCCCTTTCTACTCATTTCTTTGTTGTTGTTCCTGAGATGTACTGGAATAAGCACACCATCTGGGAATAACGTGTGCAGTGTTTAAAAGAGGACATGAAAGTGCTGAGTACAGAAGGATGCGTTCTCAAGAGGACGTATTGAGGACAGTGCTGCCTCGCACAGCACCAGAAATAGCATGCCGTCCGTCAAACAGACTGAATGCTGGACTCAGGGAGAGGTCAGGTGGTATCTCTGGCACAGGATGTGATGTCATAAAAGGTAACTGTGTCTTTGAACTGGTTTTGCCTCAGTGACAGCTCTACCCGTGTGATGGGCGGGTAGCCGTCTCTCACACTTTTGGTGTGAGACACATGCTTTTATGTCCTGTCTTATGCTAGCATGAAAAATACAATTCCATTGACTTCAATGCAGCTCACCTATTCACGTCTCAAGTCAGCCTTGAAAGTTGGCAACTCTGTGATGGTTTGTCTCTGTCCACACCCTGATGACAATCCCCTACTACCACTAGTAGCTGACCCTGGCAAGGATCCTGTCCAGGTCAGGGTGTGTTTAAGACCCTTTAAGGACCGGCAAACACCTGTTTACATGTTAAAGATGTAAGAACAGTGGCAACTTTGGCTGCTTCACTGCTGCATGTTTAGCTCGAAGGAGCTTTAAAGAAAATGGCAAATCAGATATTTTTACGCAACCCTCCTAATTGGAACTCGGAACGGAGTATGTCATTCTGTATTCAAAACAAAGACGACATTGTGACGCAGATGATTCAAGATGTGACTGGACCATGGTAACACCCCATTTCTAAGAGAATCGCTTGCAAACTGCAAGCAAAGGACACACTTTATTTTGCACACCAGGAGTGAATCGTTTAAGACAGGCACTATCAATACAACCCCAGCTCATCTCGAACAAATAAACAGAAAAAAAGTTCACTTTTGCTTCAGTGGTTTGTTAAACTGACGTCTCATATCTGGTTTACAACTGATACAGATACCTCAGCCTGCTGTCTCAGTAGTGCTCTAACGTGCTGCTAGCAATATTGAACGATCTGCTAGACTGCAGCCACTATGGACTACAGGGACACCAACGCTTTTTAAAGTCACCTAGAGCAAAATGTTGACAGAGCACACCAAACTAAAGTGATGAGATTTGGACATGCATTACTGGAGCTTATGATTTACAAATAAACTTTGTACTCTGGAGATCAAACTGCTTCATCAACTCCTTCCTAGTTTGCAGAGGGGTAATCCATATTTGTTTTTCCCCAACCAGTCATGAATCTCTATCTATTGAAGTTATGCATAAACACGGCTGAAACTTTATCGTTATCAATGTACATAAACCAAGTGATTGATTTAAAAGTGAGTTATGAAAGAGCCCAGTGTCTTGTGTCACACGTGTTCATCTGAGCATAGCTCGGCTTCTAGGCTCATTCCTGAGGGGCTTACAGCAGTTCTTCACGTCATTTTCTACAGCTCAAGATGGCTTCAGACTCTGGCCCAGCTATGGGACAGACCCATCGTGATGTCAACCGTTGACAGCGAGAAAAACTGCCAGGGAAAGTTCAACTGAAGATCTGAAGATAGAGATTAAGTAATCTAAACTTCCAGGTTGTAGTTACACCATCATGACAAAACCCCTTTGATTTTGTATCTGCAGCCTGTTTACCAGTTATGCAAATTAAACCATGTTCTGATAACTGAGCTATTGTCGATTTAATCTCTACTACAAACTAACCAAGAGGTAAGCAGAGGGGGTGGGTGGGGAATCACAACAACACAACAATTTTGTTTTTCTCAACATTTATTTAACCAACTAATGCAAACTGCATAGGGCCAAGAGAACAGCGCGGAGCGTCTACTTCAGCTTCTTCTTGGGGCGCAGGTTGTTGGTGTGGCCACACTTCTTCTTGCGGCAGTTGACGGCGCGGGGGTGAAGGCGAGCATAGCACCTGCAGAACAAAAGGAACCAAGGTCAAAGTGAGGGTCAGAGAAGGCTGCGCTTTTGAGATGCACACCACTGTAAACCAGCAACCCCGCAGCACGTGGCAGGCTTCCAAAGCCGTTGCCTTAGAAACAGGGCTAGTAAAGCTGTAACCTACAGACACATCACCAGAAACGCGCTCCATCTGAGCGTGATTTATTCCACCCACATGACTGTATAGCTCTACATCGCAGAATAGGGCCTCGTAGCATTACTCGGGTCACACTGGTGCATGATGCAACAATAGGTTTGGAGCATTTCCATCTCAAGCAAGAGATCCTTCACTGCACCTACGCATATATTCTACATGTCAAATTTGACAGGAAAGTGTTTTTCTTATTACTCTTGACCTGGAATACTTCACTTTGACATGTAGGGATTTCCATGTACATTAATGCAGCATTACATTTCATAGTGAAAATCAAGTCTATAATCTTGTGAAGTATTGAAGAGTCATTACCACACGAGATGCCGTGAAGATGGATGCTAGCACACACAATGTCTTATTATGTAGTAAGGACACGGGCACAACACTTTCATGAGGAGACTAGACACTCACTTGCGGCAGATCATCTTGTCGCAGTTATACTTCTGGGCCAGTTGCCTCAGAGAAGGCTCAATGATGCCTCCTCGCAGGCGGAGCACAAGGTGCAGAGTAGACTCTGACAAACAAAAAAACAGACACCTGCATTAGCCAAGTCATGATTTCCACATTGGCCCTAAGGTCCAAAGCCTTAGACTCATGGTGGATATTTTAAGAAAAAACAACTTCAAGGACTTTTCTATTACCATTTCAAATACATTTACTTTATATTCTATCCCATCATCATTTTAACACACATTTGTCATCAGCCTGTTCCCCAAAAACTAACTAGGACCTTACAACAACAATAACCTTAAGACTTTATAATCAATTAATGGTCCAAGAATTAACTGGGACCTTACAGCACCCATCTTAAGATTTTTAACTCAATTAATGGCATTCTATGTAGAGCTCAAGAGCATAACATTTGGTTTTGTTAGGTTGTTTGAATACTCAATACAAACACAAATTCAGTTAAATCTAGATAACATTGGTCTATCCGTAGATCAGAGTAGCCCAGCAGTACTAAAAAAAAGCCTCCTCTCGCAGAGTTGAATAGTCACCTTTTTGAATGTTGTAGTCTGACAGTGTGCGGCCATCCTCGAGCTGTTTGCCAGCGAAGATCAGACGCTGCTGATCAGGAGGGATACCTAGAGAAAGACAACTTTCGTTAATGACAACTGTTCATTTTACCGGTGACAATAAGTTCCTAGTTAAGTTCGTTGCTAGACCCCGATTAATAACATAACTTACCTTCTTTGTCCTGGATTTTTGCCTTGACATTTTCGATGGTATCACTGGGTTCCACCTCAAGGGTGATGGTCTTCCCCGTTAACGTTTTCACAAAGATCTGCATCTTTGCAAACTCTGAAATACAAGACGATAAATACATGCTCATCAAGCCTACTCAATTAAGCATTTTAGTGACCGCCATGTAACGTCACATTCCACCATTAGCCTTTTAGTACTATAAATTAATTAGGCAAACCAACTTCTTCAAGGCAATGTGAGCTACTTATTAGCATGCTGACTGCCGTCAAATGTTAGCTTAGCCAACCAGTTAATAATGTTACTTGTACCACGAGCTGAGAAATATAAATCCCAGCCGCAAATTTAGTTTGACAAATGTGATAATTTGCTACACAGACATTTACTCTGTATGAAAATGATTGTTCGCTGTTGAATTCCGACTTTTGTCGCTAATCATCAAACTCCACATGGTTAGCAAACTAGCTATCCGCCATACCAACTAGCTACTTCCAAGAGGCCTTTGCCACATGCATTCTACGACATAAAGTTATGACGTTTTACAACACAAAATTCATTTTCGGTAGTACATTTAATGCTTCATTAATGACAATCAAATTGCTATGACCCAAAGCGAATAAATAAAGACTAATTTTCGCTAGGAAATGCTATTTTAACCGAAATATCATGGACATGAAAGAGCACCCACCCGTCGGACTGCTTAGCCTGAACGAAAAGAGGCCGTCCAAACCGGAAGAGCATATATTTACATCACATCCTCCACGAATGAATTCCTCAGTGAACGTGAAGTAAAGATTTAACTCATTTTACTAACTTGACCGCTGTCCAGTGACTCTGACTGGTTGACAAAAATTGAATTTTTTTTCTAAAGCAATGTATATCCAGCATATCAATGCAAGATGTTTTAGAATCTACACGTAAAATCTATATATTCGGCTGATGATGACTATGAATATATCGCCATCTAGCCGTGACACGAAGAAACAACACGAGAGGAAGAGTCCTAATTAGTGTATTTTAATTAACCACTTGACTCATGTTTACCAAATCTACCCAACAGATTGCTTTTTGCTTGTTTGAAAATTGATTTTTTAGTGGTTATACTTGCCAAAAATGGCAAGATAGGGCAACAGACAAATTATTAAATGCACTGTTGATAAATAATTAATTAGTCTACTTAGCAACAGAGAATGCAACAAAGAGGCTCAGCCACAACTTGCGAACAAGGACGGTACATATTAATTTTCAGTTTTCACTACTGTACGATTAAAGCTTTTCACTTTTCTCTTTTGATAAATGTTATAACTAGTTACACAGTCTGATATGACAAGCCAAATTATGTAGTTTTGCTAGACTATTCTTTTGACAGACGTTGGCTGATTTAGGTCATATCTTTTACGTACGAATGAAAGAAAGGCTATTTATCGTCCATCTTTTATACACATTATCAGTGTTCCATGTGTAAATTGAATCGTAGGCTTGCTCCGTTATTTTATATCTCAGGGAGAAACATTTTGTTTCAACCAGTCATTGGTCAGAGGCGTTTCTGTCCTGATAACATGGGCTACCTAAGAGCAAACCACGGACAGGGAGGAAAAACGTTTGTTAAATGTATAGAAAACTACAAAATATTAGTTAAGAGGCTACCTTTCTAGCCCAATACCGTTCTTCGTTAAACAAACGAGTTTTTTTTACCCATGCACATTTAAGCAGATAGTCGTAAGCCAAAAGGTGTTTTCCAAGGAGTATGGCAGAAGATGTTTTATGCTGTGTGACTCAGAGTTGGCCTTCATGTGGGAGTTTTTGCCACATGCTTGATTCTTTTTTCATATAAAGCTGATATCTCATAAATAATTTTCTGTAATTCTTGGATTAGTTTACAGCAATTTATTGAGATAGTGGCATGTTTAGAGGTTAAATGCCTGTCCCCTGTAGTTGAACTTCCATGAACTTGGGCAGTTTTGTATTTACATACAGGAGAGCTACTATCAAACCATGGCAGCATTTATTATTACACTCAGTACATGCCTCTCTCCCACTAAGTAATATCTAGTTATTAATGCCATGCAAGCACCAAGAGTGTTATAAGAGGATAATGGCGCTCTGAAGAATGCCAATTACGATGTGAACCCTAGTGTGATTGTGCAGTAATACGAGAACAAGTACTTTATGGTAGTTATTTTACTGTGTTCTGCGTTAGTTGTAGGCAAAAAGCCAAAGGCCACCATGATTTGAGCACATTTGTAGTCTATAGTCTATATACCTGTAATGCCATGGAAGACTGCACTCAGACAAATGACATCACTTCATCTGTGACATCACATTCATTCCATTCTATTTCAGAAGGGATTAGGAAATGCCTGGACAGCAGCAAAACCAGCTGATTTCAATGTGAAATAAGCAAATTAAGTTCACTGCAACGTGCTCTCCCCGGACAATGAGATGTCTGTCATCACAGGCACATTGATTCCAGCTCAGCCCACAGGGATAGACTTCCTGAAGTCATCCAATACCCTGATAGTGACAGACAACTATGGTGTCACCACAGACCAGATCTACCTCACCACCTTCAAGAAGGACTTCAGGACCTCCGGCCACCTCCCCAAATGTGGCAGTCTTCCCTGCCCCAAGCCCGCCCAGATGCAGCACAAGGACCGCTCCATCCTGGAGCGCTGCCCTGAGGCCCTGAGCTCATACACACGCCCCCAGCTGCAGGCCATCCACCGCATACCAGCCTGGGCCAAGCTGTGCACCAACCTGAGAATGCACGCGGACCGGCGCCAGGCCACCTTCTGCACCACCCAGGCTGAGGGTTACAAGCGGCACCCCTCCCACTCCGCCGCCAAGCTTGCACGCCCCACCGTGGCTATTCAGAAATGCACCGGAGATCGGAAGCTGCCCCAGACCACACACAGAGAGACTTTCCCTGCCTTCATAGCGCTGCCTGTGGTCAAAGCACCGGTCAAACACCTCGGTCAGTGCTCAGTTTTTACAAATCATGGGGCATCTATACACCCAGTACTCACATGCAGGCAGATGTTCGTGTTGCAATTCTATGTACTGTTGAACAGTGATTGTTGATGATTATTTTATGATTCCTCAAAATAATGCATAATGTTCTTGGGGACTCTCAGGGCTCCTTTGACATGGATAAGACTTTAACATATTATTATAGCTTACTCTGAATGCAAACCACTTCATTGAATGTGTGTTGATAAGGAGGAGAGCCGACCATCAGCGGAGACTATGACAGGCTGTACTTTAGCACCCATCACAAGGACACCTTCCAGGGCAGATGGGCCCCCCCTCTTGCTCCAGTGGAGAAGGTAGGTTAACTCAAAACACTCCTGGTTATAAAACTATTAGTCTGTTCAAAAGGCCTGTGCTAACTAAACACACCTCACCGTCTTGTAAAGTTGTTAGTCTGTTTAGTAGCCCTGTGCTAACTAAACACACCTCACCGTCTTGTAAAGTTGTTAGTCTGTTTAGTAGCCCTGTGCTAACTAAACACACCTCACCTGCTTGTAAAGTTGTTAGTCTGTTTAGTAGCCCTGTGCTAACTAAACACACCTCACCTGCTTGTAAAGTTGTTAGTCTGTTTAGTAGCCCTGCACTGCCATTTATTGTCTCCCAGACAGAGAGCTAACACAATGGAGACCAGGTGCATAAAGTCACTAGTTGCTACAGGGCGTTTTTTCAGAGTCAGTGTTTGGATTTAAAAGTAAGACCGTACACCCTTCCTGCCATTATAAGGTGAACTTATTGTGCAGTAGTAGTTCATGAAGACCCAGAGATGGGTAGAGTAAGCAAAAGCTCAAGTAAAACTATTGTTACTTTATAATAATAATTACTTGAAGTACAAGTAAAAGGACTCATCAAAATAATGCCTAAAATGAGTAAAAATGCATCTAATAAAATAAATCTTAGGCAGTGAGTAAGTTCAGATGATGATGATAAATGTTACACCTATTAGGCATATGTAATATATTCTAATGTGGGGTTATGCCAAAAATCTCAAAATAAAAAAATGCTTGTCTGATAAACACAACATAACATAGCCATCTGCAAATTCAAGTACTAAATGACAATCCACTGAATAATAATACAAAAAAGTTGTAGGTGGCCACCGTAAAGAGGGGTATTCAGTTGGCTGCAAATGCAGCAACCTCACCACTAGATGCCACTAAATCCTACACAATGCACCTTTAAATAATGCTTGCATTTTATGAAAGCTTGAGGGCTCTCTGTTGGTGTATTCTGGTAGATTTTGTGAAACACACAAATGAAAATGACAGCAATATTACTACAGGGAAACAGAATAACATGTGAGCTGCCACATCACTGTAATAAACAGCATTCCAAATTCAAAACGGCTTAAAACCATCACCCTTTGCTCTCTTAAAGTTCATAATTTTACCTCTTCTCAACAAAATGTGAAGTGTGATCCCTCAGCAGTAGCAGATGATCACTATACGGTTACTGCGGATCAGATTTGGAAATGAAAGCAGTGCACAGGAAATAATGACAAAACTGTGTTGAACAAACTATACAAGAACACACACATATTGATAAACTGAGACATCTCTATCATTACATTACATTACATTAGTCAGCATCTCTTCCACAGGGATAGGGGTGCACAGGTAGGCTATCACAAAACTGTGCTTTCTCTGTGTCTCAAAAATACAGCGCTTTGTTCATCAATACATTTTATGTAGGCATAAAGGCAATCTAGAGACACACACCGTTCCCATTCAAGACCATTGAATCGAACAAAATGCAGCACACATCATCCTTAGCATACCACTAGAGGGCACTTTTGTCCAAAGCGACCTACTTTGGCATCCTGGCCGGCAAACTACACTAACGTCAATGTCAACAGCTCTGGCACTGACAGTTGTTGTTGGTCAGACCATTCACACAGGTGTGCAGATCCCAAAAGCACAGATACTAACTATGTTAGCAACTTACATTACATTAACAGTCGTTAAGCAACACAGGTTTTTTTCCAAAATCAAAGTTTGGACTAACTACTGGTTGGTAAATTGTGTTTCTTTGTTGGACATGAGCCCACCCTTATCCAGACAGCAGCTGTTTCTGGCCTGGCCAGAGGTATGCCAGATCAGAACCAGAGCTGTCCTGGTGTCAGCTGCAGGCTGGGTAGGAACTCCTCAAACGCTGAGACCCGTGGCTGGAATGCCTGCAGTGCGTTTAGATATGAAGTTGCTGGTGCTCTGAAAAACATCCCTGAGGTGATAAGTCCTGTGTACACTGTCATTCCCTGGCTCAGCATTTCCGCTCCTCTCTGGCGATGGGTGACCCAGACAAGCTGGTGGAGAGGGAGACCACGCATGCTGCCACCTTCGGGCCCCCGAGCCCCCCGGTATGTGTCCCACACGTGTTGTATTTCAAATCACTTCAGTGGATCCACACGGGTCAGGATGGGTGGGGCCTATTTTCTTTTCCTGCCTATGTGTGTTTTTGTTTCTGCCCGAGGAGCCCCACTGTAAGCACCTCTGATCCTGCATAATGGTGTCTTATTTTTCAACAGGCCGGAGGGAGCGATGGTGCGACTAAAGGTTAATCTTGGGGACAGTGAAAACAAATGGGTGTCGACCACAGCTGATGCGTATCGCAGGGTTAAGACAGGTAGCCTGTGAAGCAAGGTGGCAGTATCTTGATTAGTTTAGAGGGCAAGACACAAAAGTGACATACAGTATAAGAAATAAACACGAGAGTACGTGGTTGGTGTGTGTATATGCATGTGTGTGTGCTTGTGTGTTTGTGAGTACATGCATGCGTAAGTGTATTTGCAGCCACTGTACCCTACTGGCTGTATGTGTGCATGTGAGTGTGAGCAAGTGTGTGTACTTGAATGGAGCTGCATTTCTGTGTGTATGCGCATATGTCTTTAAGTGCTAAGGTTTAGCATATGGGTCCGTGCATATTATGTATCTGCGTGTTTATGAGTATTTATGACCTATGGGTGAGTCCAAGCACTTCCATGTGTCTGCCTATGTGTTTGCATATGCCTCTGTGTGTGTATGTATCCATCTGTGTGTGTGTGTGTGTGTATGTGTGTGTTAGAGGGTGTGCGGCATGTGCAGAAGATTCCGACCCAGAGTTCTATACCCAGGGGAGATTTAGACCCACAGCGGAACCAGGCCCGAATGATGGCCACCACAAACAGATTCTTCTTCTCAAAGGTGAGACGCCTAAAACCCCCTCTGCTCATGTTTCATAAAGGGTTCCCCCTAAATATCATTCTGTTTGCTCTCCCCCATCCCGTGCCTCTGTGACCCCTCTCTCTTTAGGGAAACCACAGGGAGCTCCCCTCACATGTGGATGGATCCTGCCTCATAACCAGGAGTAATGTGCAGTTTGGTCCGCCCAGTTTGGGAAGGAAGTCCTACAACACCTCCTCCAGCGATGATTACCCCAGGAAAGCGGCGGCCCGGGTCCTGCCCCACACACAACCCTCTGGGCGCGTGCTCTCTGGCCCTGGTATGAGGACACAAAGAAACATCAACCTAAACAGTTCTCTCTGATTGGTCCCCACAATTTTGGGCCAACTAGAAGAAGGACTGTGATTGGTTCTCACACTCTGGGCTGGACTTTTGACGGGTTTCACACTCTCAAGCACCATTTCAAGTGTTCTCAGCTCAAGCTCAGTGATGATTTTGTAATGGTAATAAGCAGATTCATTGGATGCAACTGAATTCAGTATCATTAAATATATGATTAGTGTGACCTTTCATGTCCTCAGAGCATGAACCTGCCGTCACAACAGTGCAGAGAGACTACCGTCCTTCAAATGGAAAAAGACAGGAGCTGCACCCCAGACAGTTAAAACAGGTGAGCTGAACTCCACACAGTGAAAACAGGTGAGCGGAACCCTGCACAGTTAAAACAGGTGAGCGGAACCCTGCACAGTTAAAACAGGTGAGCTGAACTCCACAGTTATTTACTGTTACCTTTAACACGTGTGGTAAACCCCAGACAGTTATCATTGGTAACCTGGGCCTGTGTCACACAACAGGTGAACACAGAGAACACAGGTGAGCTGAACCCCACATAGTTAACAGGTGCGCTGCACCCCAGACAACTGAACTAAAGTAGACTGATTACTTTGGACTACAGTCTCTCTGTTACTCATTCATCTCTCCACAGCTAGCTATTTTGGGACCTACTCATCCTTGGACTGTGACACTTTAAATAATTGTTTTACTTTTCAGGGGCCTGAACTTTGACACAGTTTATTCAGAATTCCAGAGTCTGTGTGAATAGCATAAGGTTGCAATGTTCAGTTGTATTCTTGTGAGCACCATGCATTTGTTGTATAGATTCAGGTGTTGTGATATACATTTTAAGAGAACTTCACCGTCTGCAAACAGAAGCTGACTCTGAGAGATATCAGGCCCAGATCTATGAGTGGGTCAGCTACTGTTTGGTACCTTAGTGCTTGAACACAGCTGCCTGTAGACTGCACCTTTAAACAGCTGCCCGTAGACTGCACCTTTAAACAGCTGTCTGCAGACCGCACCTTTAAACAGCTGTCTGCAGACCGCACCTTTAAACAGCTGTCTGCAGACCGCACCTTTAAACAGCTGTCTGTAGACTGCACCTTTAAACAGCTGTCTGTAGACTGCACCTTTAAACAGCTGTCTGCAGACTGCACCTTTAAACAGTTGTCTGCAGACCGCACCTTTAAAGAGATGACACACATGCATGCCTCTCATCTGTAAATGGCTTGCAGTAAAACTGCCCATTCTCACTCTTCCCAGGAACCAGTTTGAGTTGTTTCCAAGAAATTGGTTAATTTAAACTAAAATACTTACCTGGTGCCATCTATACTTACAGTATACACGTACACAGTATACAAGTAGACACCTCATATTTACTTGTTTGTTTTTGTTGTTTTGTTTGTTTGTTTGTTTGTAGGTTAAGGAGAGCCACATCAGTCCCCCCTGTAAGGAGCACCTCTTCAGCACAACCCACAATGAGGCCTATACACTCGTGCCTCTCTCCAGCAAATCACTGATAGACACACACAGCCATCTGTACAGCCACGTACCCATGTAGAAACACACACACTCAAACACTGTTCTTACTTACTGTTAACTTTCAAACAAATAAACTAATGTTGTTGCTCTCAGTTTGTGTCTATGTGTAATGAAGAACCTCTTCGAGCCCGTTCTGACTGTGACTGTCACAGGGTCTGCTGAATGGTAAACTCTGTTCTCTGCTCCTTTGATCCATGAGCAAAGTTCCTATTCACAGGAGTCAATAGGCAGAAGTGTGTTTACACGGATGGCATGATATGCCGATTAGTTCAGAACTTAACACTCCCATATCTTCTGTTTGCATCTCTTACTCACTCATGGGTGCCGTGAGGGCGGAAGGGGGCAGGGGGTTTCTCCACGGGCCCTGCACTGACAGGGGCCGACCTTTATAGAACTTAATGACCTATATTATTATTAAGTTACTTTGCGTCATGTGTTCTCTGTAACTCCACAGAAATGTAAGCAAGTGCAACTTTTGTCCAAACATAATAAATATAGCTGAATGAATATGTTTCTAGCACAGATGCCCCGATTTGATTTGATTCACAAGCTAATGAGTCAATATTGATAGGATGTTGATATCACTAGGGATGAGATATGAAATACTATCGAACAGCTTCCCATATTTGGAGAGATGTTTTAAAATGTAATACAATTTTGGCCACTGGTGGGAATTTTGGCGATGTTCCGAGTTCGCCATTGTAGAAATGGGAAGCCAAATGCTCAGCAAACTCTGGCAAGACAGATCAGATCAGGTCAGTCAGAAGACTGCTGTGTCACTATGAATTGTTCCTCTATGCATTTGCAGTTCACACAAGTTGAATGAGAGAGCGACATCTAATGGGGATGACTGGTGATAAATGGATTTTGTTTTACAGTTTTTCACAATTGTTAACACACGTTTCTCAAAACAATAACCGCTTTCTCAAAACTGCACACACAAAACTGAAAACCTCACACACAAAATGCTAAACCTGACACTCCCTTTGCAAGATGACTCTTTGCCATCAAATCTCTTAACTGTTCACAAAATGGAACTCGTGTTTTCATTTGGTACACACAGCCATATTTTCAAATGACACACTCATACCATTCATTGAGTACACACAACTAAGCATTTGCTGCACACTACCAAGCATTTACAGCACACTGAAGTGCAAAATCGAAAACACAATCATAGAAATGGAACACACCATATGAATGACAATGACTCTGGAGAATGAGCCCTTTCTCCTTTTGTAAAATGTCTCAGTGTAGGCCTACTTTTTTCATAGTCAAACATAAAACAGCACACAAATATACAGCAAAAAAAAGTTGTATTTCGGTACACACAGAGAACAGTAAAGTACTGTAAACCGGCCTGCTCAACCCCCCCTCACAAAAATGAATTAGGCATCACGCCTCCGGTTCCTGTCTGGAAAGAGGGCCTCATCCACATCACAGGCAACAGACCTGAATGTTTAGAGATTTGAATATTTGTGTGTTGTAGGTTGATGCTTTGAGATTTTACTTGAGAAGTGTGTGCAACAACTGAACATTGTGTGTAGTGTTTTGACAACAAGGTGATGTGTAATTGACATCAGAGTGTAAAGAAGGAAAGTCAGAGTCTAATGCAGATAAGGGAGTGTGAAGTAGTGCCAAATTGGGTCGAGCGATTGGTACATGAAGTGAAGGTTGTGCAAATTGTGCCGAATGTTCGCTTTTTGTGTGTTAACAACTGAGAAAAATTGTAGTATGACAGTTAGGCATTTAATTCAGGTAATGAATGTTGCAAAGTTGATTGAAAAGTTTTTATTTTAATGTACTCTATTAAATGTACGTTTAAACTGCAACAGAGGGCCTTTCCTATAGTGCATCATATAATCTTATATCAATAGTTCCTATAGTGCATTACATAATCTTATATCAATATAATTCATTAATGTTGAGTTTTTATTGATATTGGTTGGATTTCTCTATTAAATGTACGTTTAAAATGCAAAAGAGGGCCTTTCCTATAGTGCATCATATAATCTTATATCAATAGTTCTTCATCAAACAGCAATTCAACTGCATATTGTGAATCACTAAATGATGGAGACAGGTGGATGAACTAGGAGTCTATTTTCTGAAGTTTGCAGATCTATGTCTTCTGTGACCTTACCCTTTAGAGGTCTTCAGCGGGGCATTACTGGCAATGACAAACTTTACAGGAGTAACGTTGACCAAAATTTCAAATATTGCTCACTTTCAAAACTGACTGAATTCACTTCATACATCATTGGTCAGTGCCAGTATAGGTTAAGTATTAGGTAATCAACACAAGACTACAAAAGCTAAATTATTAAGCTTTGGGTCGTTAAACGGGTTTCGTGGGGGCACTTACAGCAATCACAGCCTACGTGGGCGGTCTAGGTGTGGAGGGAGCCCGATAATAGTCATTCATAGAGCCCAACATATTATTTAGAGGTGCTCCTGCTTCCAGTATCCAGTGCTTCTGAGGTGAGAGTACGAGTCATTTAGGTCAAGAGAGCTGCTGTTCAGACGGGACCAACTCTCAAATCTGTTGCAGCGAGACCGCTGTAGTGCCAAGCACAGCAGGGAGGCCAGCGCTGTGTGTTAGTGGCTTCGAGGTTGAGTGCATTGAGTGCATATTTAAATTCTAATGGCACCCATTATCACTGCATACCACTTGACGTCAGTTTTCCTAGATTTACGCACCTTATAACGGAGAACTGCACGAGATATTCTAATCACCTGAATACAGGATCATACCAAAAGAGGTGGCAGAGTGGATATCACAGACACACACATGCACGCACACACACACGCACGCAAGTACACACGCACACACACACGCATGCACACCTGCACACACACACGCACGCACACACAGACACAGACACAGACACAGACACACACTCACACACACACACACACACACACTCTCACACATACACACACATATTCACACACACACTGCATTTCCCAAAGTGACCAGACATAGACAGGCGCTCACTATCCATCAAACATGCTTGTATGACCCCCAAATACGCTGACCCCCGACCCTTCACCCATATAAACACGCTTCTCCCTGTGAGCTGTGAGTTGGTCAGGTCACTGACACAGTTTTGGATATTTACTGTTTAGTGGAGGAGCGGAGATCTCTTTACAGTCCAATGTGCAAGTCAACCTCGGACTCTTGCCATGCATTTTTTTTGTCTATCACAACTGAATAACTAGTTGTTTTAAACACTTTATTATTATAAGCTTCTTTTTAAATGTAAAGCTGTTGATCATGACTATCAGATATCTGATGCCCTTGGATTGTTTTTGTTTAGAAAGATGAATTTTCTATAAAAAAAAATCTTAATCTTAAGTGAGAAGAACAGTCAAGTTCAGTTCAAGTTCAAGTTCAAGTTTTCTTTCTAGGAGGCTAAAGCCTGTAAGGCTGGTGTTTGAGTCACATTATGTAAACTGAATGAACTTCAAATTAATAAAACCCGTTATTTACCTTACCGTACCGTTGTGGGAATGATATCTGCAGTGAGCACTAAATGGCGTTGTTTGATTGGTGCACACGATAATCCGTTTGTGGTGGGCGTGAACCAAACTCGTGAAAATATATTATACTCTGCACGAGTGCGAACTGACAGACTTTCTATGCACAGAACCCGAGGACTCAAGATTCCATATCTTGCATCATTTAAAGGTAACTGTAACGAGTTGTTTTGGCTTGTCTCATCAACTGTACACTACTAGTTAGCACTGGACTTTCGGCCAGCTGAGAAGGGTCCTTAGACCGCTTAATAACCTGCTATAATCGTCAGCCTGTCTGCATAAGACAAGCATTAGGCTACTGTCACTCGCAGAGCATTTGAGCAAGCAGGGTATAACTGAGTCATTTTTCTTTCTGGCAGATGCTGTTTAAGAGCATAAAAAGCTTTCAGCTTGAATTAGACGGACCACACGATGCTGTGTACACGAGCGGGGAGATGGTTACCGGACAGGTAGTACTGGAGCTAAACCGGGAGATTAAAGTGCGGTCAATGAGAGTGCTCGGGAGGGGGCTCGCCACGGCCCACTGGCTGGAGAACCGCACCGTGGGTATGAACACCGTTTACAATGACTACACGTCCAAGATCACCTACTTCAGGAAGAGGCAACATCTCATTAGAGGTAGGCTAAGGCCTGCGGACGCTGACACACAGCCTGACAGTGCGTCTTCACTTTTCAAACATGTAAACACTTACCAGCATGCAGTGCAGCTTACACTGACTCGTTTGTGATGTTTCAATTTAAGAAAATAAAGTTAAGTTTGTGGGAGAAATTGAGAACCAAACGGTTACATCGCTTCTAGCACGTTGTACACCCGCGCCATCAATTTCCTCGGTGCAAGCGTGGGGATTGCTTACTTTTAACCAAACTTCACACAGAGCTATTTGGCTTAACGTGCGAGAGAAACCGGAGAGCAGGAATCTAGGCCAGCAGACGTGACTGTAAACAGACACCAGACTTGAGGTTAATATTTCACTGTAAAGGGGTACGAATAGGTTAGCGCCTAGTATAGGGCTATTCATCATTAGTGCATGTAAAGTAACGCTACAGTGACACTGTAACGTACAGTAATTAACAGTGTCGTAGTTTAGGTCTTCAGACTGACCTGATATGTCTGGCTAGAAATAGACAAATCAACTGTGTAAAATACAACTGCCATATCTTTAGTATGGCTTAGGTTATTCATTTTGGCAAGTTCATATGAACAACGTATGTGTGTTGTATGTATTGGCGAGAGGGTGGGGAAGGTTGACGCCCCCTTTTGCAAGACGACCACTTTGCCGTTGGAGACCCCTGATTCAGGATCGAATGGGGCGTTTCAAAAAATGCTCCCGTGGTTTCTGAGGAAACGTGATAAACAAGGCTCGCTTCGCCTCGCCTAGCCTACCCTCGTATACATTTATTTATGCTTCTTCGTCGAAGCTACCCGACCCCCCTCGAGGCCACGCAGACCCTCTGACACGTTTTATTGTTGACTATAGATAGATTTCTGGTAGCATATCCAAAAATTCTGCCGGGCTTGAGCATGTGTTTGTTTGTGTGAATGTTGTATGTTGAAACAAATTAAAACAAATCCTAGGCTTTTGGAAATAATGATATTGCAATGATTTTAACACAGATTGTTATAGATTAGTAAATGTAATAGTTATATAGTGATTTTACATATCATATATAAGAAAAAAAGGCTTGATGCATAAATGTTTTCATGCATAAATGTTTTCGTGTTGTTTGGTACATAACTTATGAATCTTCACAGTACAAATGCCCTAAGTAGTTTTGAAAAAATGAAAAGGCCTAAAATAATGATGGTATTTAGAAGGAGGAGCAGTGTGCAGTTTGATTCTTTATTTCAGCTGTTTTATAAGACCTGTTAGTTTATACAGGAACATCTAGGTCAAGTCTCAGCTTTGAGTCTGACTGCAGGGATCACTGTAGGGGCCTGTGCTCTGGAATATTTCAGTTACCTTTCTCCTGTTTTTGTCATTACGAGGCTGTCTTTTCCACTCAAAATTAAGTGTCTATTGATTTGAGATCTTTGAGGAAGTCAGATCAAGAGGGTTTGCATTGCTAAATGTAACCAATAGAGGGCGGCTTATATTCATATCAAATATAGTTTTGTTATGAGTGCAGACATGAGTTACACCACGGGGGGGCAGTAACGTCTTGTTGTGTGTTTGAAACTGGCGAAAAAAGTTTTATTCTGCAACAATGATGAACCATGATGTGTTTCCTTATGTAAATATTCTCACAACAAATAGATAATGCATATCACGTAATTTGGCTTGCAGACGTGTCTTGAATCGTGTTTTCCTTGAGTAGGTTAGAAGTGAATTGATAGGTGTTGTTTATTTTCGATTTGGCAGAACAATGGTCCCTTAATGCTATTATCCACAGGCCGACCCGTGTGCATTTGATCTTTGCTGTGGATAAACCTCTGTTTTCGCGCATTCACACTTTGCAAACGTCTCCTTGCTCTCGGCAGACGCCAAATATGGGACGTACTGGAAGTAAATATCTTCGCACAATAGTACAGTGTGAAACTATTTTGTTGTGCAAAAAATTCCTGAAGGGAGGACCCAAGTTCTGAGCATGCCCAGTCAGCTTGTTTTTGTCGAAGAACCTGCAACCATCAATCATCGGGCTCTGCTCAACCCCGTTCGCTGTCCACACCCAGCGAAGATGTTTATGAGCGAGCACCAGTCTTAGCCGGCAGCCTTACATAATAAATGCAGTAAGCCCGCCCCCCGTAGCACGTTAAAGGACTTGGGTTCCAACCAGTTGCTGCAGTTTTGTTTTGCTCGCAGATCAGAGAGGGTGACCAGCAAATAACTTTCAGAAGAATTGACGACAGATCTCGCGTCAGGAAAATAACGAAGTGTCCTTCGAAGCAGTCGTTTGGGATTTTACAAGATGATTTTCGACAAAGTGAAAAAGTTCGACATCGTGTTTGACTCGCCTGAGATCGACTCGCCACCCGTGTTTAGCAGTGGTGATGTGGTCTCGGGAAAAGTTGTTCTGGAGCTCGGTGGAGAGAGCAAAATCGAGTCATTGAAGTTACATGCGGAAGGTTTTGCGAAAGTGCACTGGACAGAATCGCGAAGTGCTGGATCAAGCGCTGCCTACACCCAAAATTATAGCGATGAAGTGGAGTACCTTAACCGGAGAGAGGCGCTTCTGCAGGCAGGTCAGTCATTCACTATTTCGGCGATAGTCTGGGCACTGTGCTGTGCGCTGACTAATCAGAAAAATAAACCTCGAACGATTCATAGTAGATGATGAACCAAACCATATATGAACATGTAATTTTAAGCTACTTGAGTCGCATTTTCTAGAGGGTTGTCGACTCTTTGTTTGGTGCACCGTAAAGTGTTTGAATGGATCAGACATCCTGAAAGTTTCCTTTGTGAATTTCTATTTGATGAAATGGCGTTCATTAACTTAGAGATACAGAGTTCGATTTGATTTGCAGTAGTTTCAGTTCTTTGTTTAGTTGTTTGTGCAGTTGAGGCACTGCTGTGACAAGGTGCTTGTTTTCAACTGCTTGTGTGGGTGTGATGACATTATGCCATATGAACGTGGAAATAGAACAACCAATTTGTGATGAAATAAAACTAGGCTGCTTGGCCCTGAATGAGTTTTTATGACGACATGATGCTTAATGTGAAATGTCTATCTCCCCCCTCAGATAATGGAGAACTGACTGTCCTTGCTGCCGGCAGACACGAATACCCCTTCAGTTTCCAGCTTCCAGAGGAGTGAGTTTCACTTTTAGTTATTCTAACCCAAAGCTCTGTATGTGTGCATTGGTTTTCCCCTCTTCCCCTCTGATTGCTTCCTGCACCCTGAGAGGAGAGTAGAGCCGACCCTAACCCGTTTCTCTCTCCTCTGCTTCTCCAGGACTCTGGTGACATCGTTCGAGGGCAAACATGGTAGCATCCGCTACTGGGTGAAGGTGAAGCTCCACAGGCCTTGGTGCACAGTCAGGAAGATCAAGAAGGAGTTTACCGTCATCGAGCCCATTGACATCAACACACCCGCTCTGTTGGTAGGTTCAATATTCATGTGTTTTTTTTTTCAAGTTGATCAAGAATTTGGTTAAGAAGTTACCAGAACAGTCATTTAAAACAACTTGTTCTTCCCCTTAAGGCACCCCAAGCTGGAACCAAAGAAAAGAATGCACGTGTGTGGTATCGCAACTTTGGACAGGTGTGTGTTACCGCAAAGATCGACCGCAAGGGCTACACACCAGGTACGTGATGCCAGAATCACTTCACTTGTTCCTCCTTTGGTTGAGTAAAGTGTAGAAATCTTGTCACCACAGTAAATGATCTCACCACAGACAGCTCTAGTAATGACTGGTTCCTGTACTGTTCCTCTTAGGTGAAGTGATCCCCGTGTTCGCCGAGTTTGACAACGCCACGTCCCGCTCCATCGTGCCCAAAGCCTACATAACGCAGACGCAGACGTTCATAGCGCGCGGCACCATGAAGCAGAAGCGGGCGGTGGTGGCCACGCTGAGCGGAGACCCCGTGGGCCCCCAGTCGCCGGGAGACCTGGCACGGGCGCGCCATCAAGATCCCGCCAGTGGGCCCCTCCATCCTCCAGTGCCGCATCATCAAAGTGGAGTACACACTCAAGGTGAGTTCCTCACACAACAGGACACACTCTCTCCTCTCACACACACACACACACACACACACGCACTCTCTCTTCTCACACACACACACTCTCGCTCTTTTCTGCTCACAGCAAACCTGAGCTAGTAGACTAAGTAGTACACTTACACTAAAAAGTGCTTTTGTAAATAGAATGTACTTATTTGACATGACTTTCATGGCCTCAGCATAGTCTGCTTGCATAGTCCACTTTTTCCATCTTTGGATGATTTCTGTGGTTGGAGGGAGTTCTAATTGGTGGTTGTGGTTCTGGTTCTGGCAGGGTCTGTGTGGAAGTGCCCGGCACGTCTAAGCTCTGTCTGGAGCTGCCCCTGGTGATGGGCACCATCCCCCTTCACCGTTTGGCAGCCGCACGTCCAGCGTGAGCAGCCAGTACAGCGTCAACCTGGAGTGGCTCCGCATGGCCATCTCCGAGCAGCCTGAGCGTGAGTACCTCTCTCTGTCTCCGCACCAACACACACACACACACAACACACACACACACACTATATAGGATTGACAAGAGCTAACATAGTTAGAGTCTGAAACGTAACAAACTAGTAACGTAACTGCATAGGTCTGAAAAGCTTCTGAAAGCTTCTGGGCTTGTGGTGCTGAGGCTGGAGGTAGTAGCCCTTTAGGTTTAACACGTGTCATGATGGATGCCTTACCCTGTGTGTCCCTGTCTGTCCTCCACAGCTCCTCCGGACTACAGCTCAGTGGTGACCAATGAGGAGGCCGTCCAGAACGCCGCTAACACCAACAACAACAGCAGCTGCCCAGAGGAGGACCTCAGTGAGGACCTCAGTGGCATCCTGGGAAGACCCCTCATGGCATATGTCCAGGAGTTCCGCTTCCGCCCGCCGCCTGTCTACTGTGAGGTGAGATTTCCACACCACTTAACAGATCGCTTTCATCTCTGTTCAACTCATCTAGCCTGGCTCTCTTTCTTGTTAGCATGTAAACTTTTAACGGTAGTACATTTAATTCACTTCCAAAAGTGGGATAAGGGAGACGATGTCTAATGGGTTGTGTTGGTCTGTTTCTGCAGGTGGACCCAAACCCTCAGCCCTGCAACATGAGACCTCGCTGCATGACATGTTGAACAGTGTGGCCGACTCAAGCATCACAACGCGATGATGACTGATGATTAAACCGAATCGGAGATTCTTCTCGAGCCTTCTGTCAGGAACTGGTACTTTGGTCCAGGAGGGTTCGGCGCCATTGCTGCGGCCCGACGCGTTTGCGCACACGGCACGCAGCACCACCACCACCGGGGAGTCCTGGAGATAGGACCCGCTGGAGGACTTGAAACAAATCCTCTCATAAAGAAAGAAAGAAAAAAAAAAAAAAACTAAAGGAAGAAAAAAAAGATGTAAGAACTTGAACTTTTTTTTTGTTGTTGTTGTTTCTGTCCTCTTGAGTGGCTGTAAGCCAGCGGTCGTCCGCCCCAGCCTGCCCGAGGTGCGCACACAAACAAGCTTGTGTGTTGAGTAGGAGTCAGTCCACAGTTGGAGGTGGACTGTGTTTTTGATATTGCGTAGGGTCGGGGGAAACAGATGTTTAAGGTTTCACACGTGATGTATATTTTTATTGAAACCCTTGCTTCAGTGCCTGGTGATGTAGACAGGCGAATACACCATTGGTGTTCTTTGTGTATGCCTGCCATGGTTTGAAGCCTGCCATCTGATCTTCCTCACCTTTACCGTTATCTCATCAACTGAGAGATGTCAAAATGTCTTTACA
>NW_024879647.1:27500-32500 GCF_900700415.2 Clupea harengus | reverse complement strand
TGACATCCCACCACTGGCATCTTATACAACTGCTGACATGCACCTGTCCCACCCCACACACACACACATGCCTGGCTGCGTCAGAGTCACACACACACACACACACACACACACACACACACACACATGGAATGGAGAATGGGGTCCTGGGTGTGTGAGTGTGTGTGGGGTGCGGGGTGGGGGGGTATTCGCTTTCACATCCCTGGAATCTGTACCCGAGATCCTTCCAGGAGACGGAATGTGATGGGATGCTTGAGGAAAGTTCAGACAGTCCTTGTCTGAGTCAGGGAGAGAGAGAGCGGGGGGGGGGGAAGGAGAGAGAGAGAGGAAGGAGAGAGAGGAAGGAGAGAGAGAGAGAGGGGGGAAGAGAGAGAGGAAGGAGAGAGAGCGAGGGAAGGGAAGAGGGGGCCTGCGTGAGAGGGAAATGGAGAGGGACTGTAGCCCTGAGAGTCAGCGTGCGCTGGTTCAGACCGGTTCCTGCTCTCCTCCTCCTCCTCCTCCTCCTCCCCTCACCCTGGCCTGTGCAGACATGTAAATAGGGGCCTGGAGGTCAGCCAGTATTACTCACCATTCTAACTCTGGCAGGACAGAGAGAGGGAAACGCAGGGAGAGAGGGAGGGAGGAGAGAGAGTCATAGAGAGAGAGAAAGAGAGCTAAATGGCATACAGAGAGGCGTAAAGAAAGAGGGAGGAAGTGTCATAGACAAGGAGAGAGAGAGAGGGGGGGAGGGAAGAGGGAGGACAAGTGAAGCAGTTTCAGACACAGAGAGGACATCACACTCAGAGCAGAGGCAGCCAGTGATGGGGTGATCTTTTGGTCGCTTGTTTGGAGTGAATCTGAATGCGATGCTTCTTCACACACAGAGAGAGAGAGAGAGAGCATCTTTCATTAGGGAAGAGATAGGCAACTGTTGTGTTTGGTTGGGTTAGGAGCTCAAATTCTCAGTTCTGCCCGTACCTAACATTCATGAGAAGAGGAATCTGTCCAACGTTTCCAAGTCATTGCACACCCTGACAGCAGTTTACTCTGTAATGGATTGACTCTGATCAAGATCTATTGCAGATCCATTAGAGCTCCTCGGCAGATCCTAACAGATCCATTAGAGATCAGTAGCAGATTCACAGTGAATCCATAAGAGATCCACCACAGCAGATCTATTTCTGGAGCAAATGGGGCTCAAATCCAGTCCAGATTCGGTCTGTTCCAGTCTCCCCAGCTGAGTCAGGGGTTGAGAACATCACATTCTCAGGCTGTCTGATCCGTGGCAGTCAGCTTAAATCTGGGCAGAGGCTCTGGGAGCTGCGGGGTGTTGGTGTGGGTTCTGCTCTGTTTGTGGAGAGACTCGCTGAGGAGAAGTCATTAGAGGAATGACATGTAAACAAGAAACACAAGCACCATGGCAACCAACCACCTTCGCACGCTCCACTAAAGGATTTAGACACCCAGAAAGTGTTCCCTCAAAAACAACCTTCCTGAGCGAACACAAAGAGCTCCTCACACCCTGATGGATCTGCTTGTGCCCACATTTACATTTGATTTCTTTATCCAAAGCCACTTACAATTGAGGAACAACAACCCAGGCTCAGTAAGTTCAGCAAGTAAGTAAGACCTTGGAGTAAGCGCTAAGTAATAATTCTACAAATTCACAAAGTGGAAGTAGAGAAGTATGAGTTGGGCATGTTAGGGTTCTAGGGGTGTCAGGAGATGAAGTAGAGAAGTTTGAGTTGGGCATGTTAGGGTTCTAGAGGTGTCAGGAGATGAAGTATGAGTTGGGCATGTTAGGGTTCTAGAGGTGTCAGGAGATGAAGTATGAGTTGGGCATGTTAGGGTTCTAGAGGTGTCAGGAGATGAAGTATGAGTTGGGCATGTTAGGGTTCTAGAGGTGTCAGGAGATGAAGTATGAGTTGGGCATGTTAGGGTTCTAGAGGTGTCAGGAGATGAAGTATGAGTTGGGCATGTTAGGGTTCTAGAGGTGTCAGGAGATGAAGTATGAGTTGGCATGTTAGGGTTCTAGAGGTGTCAGGAGATGACGTATGAGTTGGCATGTTAGGGTTCTAGAGGTGTCAGGAGATGAAGTAGAGAGTATGAGTTGGGCATGTTAGGGTGTTAGAGGTGTCAGGAGATGAAGTAGAGAAGTATGAGTTGGGCATGTTAGGGTGTTAGAGGTGTCAGGAGATGAAGTATGAGTTGGGCATGTTAGGGTTCTAGAGGTGTCAGGAGATGAAGTATGAGTTGGGCATGTTAGGGTGCTAGAAAGAAGGCTCTCGCACAGCCCCACCTGAGGCAGGAAAGAAGGCTCTCGCACAGCCCCACCTGAGGCTACACAGGGTCACTTCGCTGCTGTGCGTAAACAGGTTTAATCACTGACATGATGGTTTATGATCGCCTCAAAGGGACTGTGCCAGGCTGCTAAGTGCGTTTAAAAAGGGCCTCCTCTGACTGGGATTCTAAGAATAGGCCCGGCACTCTCTCCTAGAACTGCTGCAGGAGGCTATTCTGCACCTTTTGAGCAAACAAGGCCCAAAGTGGGATTTCTGACGACAGTAAATAGATGCATTAACTTGCGTGACCAAATTGAAGGCAATGTTCCCCTGCATAAATAAACCCACAGATCGTGTTAGTTCCCCACGTGCCTTCTCTCTCTCTCTCTCACACACTCACACACACACAGCCACACACACACACACCAACAACACACGCACACACTGCCGGCACCGGATCAGCTATGGTTTCTGGTTTGGAGTCTGCTCTGGTGTATGAGCGATGTTCGACTCAGGAAACCATTTCTGGCCACTGGGAAACTCCCGTGGTCCAAACATCAGAGCCTGTCCCCCGTGACAACAGTCTGAGACAGTGTGTTTCAGGCCCTGGCCAGATCTGACCTGGTGACATTCTGTTCCAGCCTCTGGCAGTTGTTGTTGGCTTGTTCACACAGATTGTTCTTGCGCTGCTTTTGTTCATGCTTTTGCTTTGCTTTGCGTTTTTTTTTTGATTTTTGGTGATTTATTTGATCAGATCATCTAGGCCTTGTGAGCAGGTCTTTCTCTCTTCCCAGGTCTGTCTGACAGGTTCCTCCGGCATTGAAGACGTGCCTGGGACCCGTCGCCAAGACTTCTGACTGCCGAAACGGAAACAACAGCAGCCTGAAGCACACGTGTGAGCGACAGTGTGTTTGTGCAGCCTGGCACCGTGTGACCCAACCCTGGCACCCAGTCTGTACCCAACACCCCCCCCCCCCCCACACACACACACACACACACATATTTTCAAAAATAACGCGCCTTGTTCATCCTCGTAAACAACAAGCGGGTTGAAAGAGTGAGTTACAACACAAGTAAAAAAAAAAAGAGAAAGAAAAGCTAACCTGATTCCCAGAGGATAGTAGCCTCTCTGACGCGGGTGTTTCTTGGGTGAAAGGTAAACGTGCACAATGCGTGCTCTGGCTTTGACTTTAGCAGGCTGTGGTTAGCAGCTAATTAGGCGCTCACCACAGGACACAGACTGTGGCTCCTGTTCTAGTCGGATGGATGCCACACATCTCTCGGCAATGACTGCATGATAGGAGCCACAGTATCCACCAGAACTTTCCTGCAAGAACAGAAACGCACAACCTGGTAGCCAGAGTTTTAAATTGTGTTGTTGTGTTGAATGGATTAAGCAAGGACTTCTTTGCAGCATAGTCTAGAATAGTGAAGGTATTTTTAACACGCAGAAGTAAAGGTATTTTAACTTATGAAGTAACGTTGACCCAAATTACAATTTATTTTATTTAAAGTAACACTATGCAACAATTTGACACTTTTTGAGGTATGGTTTTATAGGCAACTAGTTCTGGTACCATCCTCAAAATTAATTTTGATAGCATATGGTCATGTGAAGGACAGATAAACACATGTGTCTTCCCCCACTAGCCATCCAAGATATGCCCTATGTAGTTCTGTGTAACGGGCTGGAACCCCTTGCAAAATGAAAAACACACATGACATTGCCAGCTATACTGCCAAATGACACCAGGTAGTGTGTTGGCAAGCTTCTATCAGTGTCAGCTGGGCTGTTGGTGGTGTTTGCAAGGTTTTTGCATGCCTTTTAGGTAGTTTGCTCACTATTTTAACTACATATTGCTCCTTTAACTATCCAAATTATTATTTACTTTTACCTTTCAAGCTTCAAGCCACAGCAGGAAACAGCTGTCTTTTATTGAATCTGGCAACGCACTTTGTGTTTACGGCTTCCTGCATAATATATAAATCTATATAATAATATATATATATATATATATATTTATATAAATATATAAGTCTTCATCTGATTCAGTCACCATGTGAGTGTGTACTTGCATCACCGTTTGGAGGATGATGAGTGAAAACGCGTTTGAATGTGAAATCATATTTATGGGTCTGGCCTGATCCACCTGCCGTGTAGAGAATGTGTCCTTTCTAGGCGAAGCAACACTGCAGTCAAGTGCGGTGTGTGTGTGTGTGTGTGTGTGTGTGTGTGTGTGTGTGTGTGTGTGTGTGTATGTGTGTGTGTGTGTGTGTGTCTGCGGGTGTCACACCAGGGCCCAGTTTAATGTGTAAGCACGAGCGGTATCTGTTTGTCACATTCCACAGCATGCTGGCTGCAGGCCACTCTGACAGAGAGCACTGCATAGGCCTCATGCCAGAGAAAGAGAGAGAAGGAGAGAGAGAGAGAGAGGGAAGGAGAGAGAGAGCACTGCATAGGCCTCATGCCAGGGAGAGAGAGAGAAGGAGAGGGAGAGAGGGAAGGAAAGGAGAGAGGGAGGGCGAGACGGAGAGAGCGGGAAAAGATGGAGGGATAAAAAGAGGGCAAAGGAGGAAAGAGAACAGGAAAGAGTGCAGAGGAAGAGAGAGTTTGGTCAGATTGCTTGTCCTCTCTGCAACACAGAGCAATGGACTGGGAGGATGACAGCGTGCAAATGTGCTGAGACAGATGCTGAGCTTTGCTGTTTTGGGTCCTGAACCTCTGCTGTGTGTCCTCTG
>NW_024879647.1:12500-22500 GCF_900700415.2 Clupea harengus | reverse complement strand
GGCCAGTACAGTCAACAACACAAAAAAGGACAAAAAACTACTGCATCCTGTTCTAGCTCAAGACAATATTGACAATGTGCTATCAGAAATAGACCTACACAGTGTTGTGAATGTTGTTGCATTTTGTGTGAGTGGTTTAGGGATTTGTGTTTAGAGTTTTGAGAAAACGAGGCATGCTTCATGTGTGTAAGCAATCGAGAAAAACTGTAACATTGGATTGGATTACAATACAGTACAGTAATGTGTCAGTGCTGATAGGACGCAATCAGTTGTGGAAATGTATATGACTTACTTGCACATAGTCATAGCATAACTGTTTGACTGTCGGAGTTTCTGACAAAAGGCACCCTGTACACCTGCTTTATTCTCAAGGTGTTCCGCCTTAGAACACAGTCCACTGTGGCTAGGCTCACTGTATTGATGTTTAGGAATATGTCTTGGTCATCAATGGTTGCACTTTGTATTTGTTTACGTAATTTTACAGATACAGTACAATGGAAAATACAAGAATACTATGCTCCTGATAAGGCATTCAAACTAGTGTTTTCCTGTCATAGTAGTGTTTCTTACCTATTCCCTCTTCTGAATGTCCAGAGAATGGATGCAACTGAGAAGCGGCTTATATTTGGTTGAACCCTCTGGCCAGCCTCCTGCATGGTCAAAACCATGGTTGACCACATGGTTGACCACAGTGGCCCGAATCTCATCAGAGATAATGGCTCTCCTTCTTTGCTCTTTCTCTTCATCCTCTTCCTCCTCCTCCTCCTCCTCCTCCTCTTCTCACTCCTTTGCCTTTCTGATCACCTCTCACTCATTCAATTGTTCTCCAAACCAGGAGCTAACCTGTGGCCATCATATTGCTAAAGCTTTGATTTCAAATTGCACAACAGCTTTGGGATTGGAAGTTTTGCCATTTGAATAGCAGTGTGTTCTGTCTGAAAACAAGGAGGTTTTGGCATTGATGAAGTGTGCAAAGTAGAGAGGATGGTGTTTAGTGTTTTGAAGAAAGTGTGGTTAACAATTGAAATCTGTGGTCTAAAGCAGATCATTGTGTGTTGTGTTTTGAAGAAGTGCGGTTAACAATTGAAATCTGTGTCTAAAGCAGATAATTGTGCTTATAGTTTAGCAGAATTGGTTTAGGGAGTTGGCACATGAGTTACAGGTTGTGGTCATTGTGCCATAAGTTCCAGTTTTTGAATGTAATCAATCGAGAAAAACTGTATTATGTGTGACCGAACAAATGTAACTAATTTCACTCAAAACTAATACAAATGTTGATATAACTGACACTTGAGCACTACGCTTTATTTACCTTTTTTCTTGAGGTAACTACTGCAACAGCTTGCGACCATTAATATGAATTTCAACATATTGACTTAATAAAGACGCATGTAGTCAGGATCATCAGAGAACATGTGGTGAAGTCCACATTAATATCATAATATCATTCATTTCTGATAAACAGCAACCTGCTCCTCCAAACACATTATGTTTGAAGAGGTTCTGGTGTAGGGGACTCTTATCAACTATGTTTGTTTAGTTTTCTCTTGTTTCACTGAAAAGGCCATCAAGAATTAAGACTTTTTATTGTTTCCAGATGTTTTTTAATGTTTCTTAAGAATGGCAAGGATTTGCGTGTGTTTGTGTGTATGTGTGTGTGTGTGTGTACTGTATGTGCTTGTGTGTGTGTCCGTGTATGTGTGTGTGTGTGTCCGTGTATGTGTGTGTGTGTGTGTGTGTGTGTGTGTGTGTGTGTGTGTGTGTGTGTGTGTGTGTGTGTGTGTGTGTGAGTGTGTGTGTGTGTGTGTGTGTGTGTGTGTGTGTGTGTGTGTGTGTGTGAGTGTGTCGGTGTGTGTATGTGTGTGTGTTTGTGTGTGTGTGCGTGTGCGTATGCATGCATGTGTGTGTGTGTGTGCATGGGAGAGGGTTTATGAGCTCTGATCAACAGGAGGGTTGCCTCTGTGAATGTGTTACCTCCAGCTAAAGCTCCGCTGAAAACATTTTTCCATAGGCACTTAAATGTGCTGAGGTGGCGTCATGTGTAGGAAAGTCCAAGTATTAACAAGTAATAACAACAGAATATAAAACGGCAGGTACAACTGACTACAGAACAGAAGGAGAGGTGAGTGAAATACGAGTAGAAATCCAGTCAAGGCAGTAAGTAGAGTTGAGAGGTATGGACTCTCATCTACAGCTGTAATGAAATAAGGCTACATAATCTATATAAAAGTCTACTCAAAAGTCATAGAAATAGGTGGTTGTCATGGTTGCATGACTAACAGCATTTCAGAGATGCGAATACAGAGATGGGAATACAGAGATGTGAATACAGAGATGGGAATACAGAGATGGGAATACAGAGATGTGAATACAGAGATGTGAATACAGAGATGTGAATACAGAGATGGGAATACAGAGATGGGAATACAGAGATGGGAATACAGAGATGTGAATACAGAGATGGGAATACAGAGATGGGAATATAGCCTATAAGAGGGGATGAAGATGTGGTAGAGCTTGTTGAGAGGTCATTCACAAAATTAACGGAATGATCAGAAACAGAAACTGTATGTAATCTTGTGCGAAAAAGAGTGTAGACACAGCTGAAGAGTTCCTGCCGGAATGGACACTGAAACTATACAACTACATGAGAAACATTCTGGGCAGAGACGCCAGCACCAGCGTGGCCACAGAAAGCGTGCCTGGAGAGAAGAACCCTGCATAAGCTTCAGCAGCTGTCGGGCCGAGCCTGCTCCCGGTAGACCCTCCCGTTCTGGGTGACGGTGCATCGGTACGTGTGCTGAGGGCTCCAGTTGTCCTCGGACAGGAAGAGGACGGCATTGACCATGTAGGTGCCATCCTTCTGGCGCAGCGCCTGCACACTGGTGTGTCTCGAGTGGACCGGAGTGTGGTTGATGCTCCAGGTGATGTCTACGACACCGGCGTGCAGACCCGTCACCACACACATGACAGCGGAGTGCCCAGAACCAGACGGGTCGCTGGTAGGGACCAGTATGTGGATCTTAGGAACCGTGGGAGCATTACCTTCAGAGTGGATATCAGAGTGTCAGAGCGGGCATCATTAGATAAAACCCACCAATATTCATATATACGTATATACTGTATGTATCAAGCAAGTTATTCAGTGTATGAATGTATTTAATCGTCACATTTGTTGTGATATGTCATGTCACGCTTTTTAATTGACATTTTTAGGTTTTTTATGGTATTAGTTTTTTTATTAAAATTATCAATATATTTAGGAGTATTTAAGATTATGTAAAATAGCCTCACTAGTTCCAGTGCTATTAAAGAGCAGAAACAGCATGTCTTCTCCATAACACTGTTAGAGCTCTTACCTTTCACAACCAGGAAGATTCCTGTGCTGAAGTACATCTCCAGACCCTGGGGCTTCCTCCCGTGAGCCTTCTTCCCACGAGCCTTGCCTCCGTGCGCAAACCTGTCAAAGCACTGCTGCTTTCATTACTAGGAACACAAATACATTACATACATACAGGCTAAGCCAGAGTCAGTCTATTGGTAGTTACTAGTGCTGTCAAACGATTAAAATATTTAATCGCGATTAATCGCATTTATGTCATAGTTAACTCAAAATGAATCGCGATTAATCGCAAATTTTTATCTATTCTAAATGTCCCTTCGTTTATTTATTTTTTCCATCATTTTATTTGTATTTGAATGCCCTTATCAACATGGAAAAGTTGATTGGCTTGCTTTATAAAAATGTTTTATTTTATTGAAAACCAATATTGCTAAACAGGGCGGTACAAAATAAAATTATAAAGTGCACATTTCAGGTAAACAAGGACTCAGCCTATAGTGCAGTTAAACCATGGCTTAATATTTTCTTTTTTTCAAGTTTGCTGGGAACATAGCAGTCAGGCCTCTTATTTCAGAAACAATGAACCGTAACAGTTAGGTTACCAATAAAAGGTAAGCCTACTACTTCTTTGCTTTCAGCCAGCTGCCTGTTGACATTTTCAGACAACAGTGAAGCTCGCTTCTTTTGCACAACACAACTTTTAAAAGTAAACTTTCCATTCAGAAGCTTTTTATCATCCATTTCGCCGTATCGCGCTCACCATTCACTCAAACCGTAACGTTCGCCTACTACACAGTTTGCGAGGCCAAAAAGAATGTTTATCTAAACTAAAAAAAAAAAAAAAAAAAAAAAAAAAATTCACGTTAATCTCGCGATAAAAAAATTAACGGCGTTAAAATGGGTTTGCGTTAACGCCGTTAATAACGCGTTAAACTGACAGCACTAGTAGTTACCATTACAAAATCAGGCACAGTGTTATAGGTAGTTACCGATAGTTACTGGCTAAATCAGGCACAGTGTTATAGGTAGTTACCGATAGTTACTGGCTAAATCAGGCACAGTGTTATATGTAGTTACTGTTACCGATAGTTACTGACTAAATCAGGTACAGTGTTATAGGGAGTTACCGTTACAGATAGTTACTGACTAAATCAGGCACAGTGTTATAGGTAGTTACCGTTACCGATAGTTACTGGTTAAATCAGGAACAGTGTTATAGGTAGTTACCGATAGTTACTGGTTAAATCAGGCACAGTGTAATAGGTAGTTACCGATAGTCACTGACTAAATCAGGTACAGTGTTATAGGTAGTTACCGTTACCGATAGTTACTGACTAAATCAGGCACAGTGTTATAGGTAGTTACCGTTACGATAGTTACTTACTAAATCAGGTACAGTGTTATAGGTAGTTACCGTTACCGATAGTTGCTGACTAAATCAGGCACAGTGTTATAGGTAGTTACCGCAGCAGGAGCAGACATATCAGCAGTCCTCCTCTCAGCCTCATCTTGGGTCAGACTGTAGCTGACTCCTGGCAACCCAGGATTAAGACTCACTGGCACACACAAACACACACTCACAAACGCACACACACACACACACACACACACACACACACACACAAACACATGAACACAGGGATACCGATATGCATGCGCACACGTACACACACACACACACACACACACACACACACACACACACACACACAGATAGAGAGACAGAGAGAGTGCGAGAGAGAGAGAGAGAGAGAGAGAGAGAGAGAGAGACCCTAGCAAACAGACACACTAATGTATAGACTCACAAATCCACACAGGAACACAGAGACACCAGTAACATAAAGACACATGAAGACTCCCGCTGACACATGTGAGCACACACCCTCTGGCACACACTCCCCAATCCCCAGTGCTCCAGAGTGTCACACACACACACACACACACACATACACCAACAGAAAACCCCCTCAGGAGCTTGTAGATGGGTGCAATCAATCATGAAGAGGAACCCCTGGACACATGGTCCTTCCCATCATATGTGCTTTAAAATAACACCTGTGATAAACATCCTTCTGCTTAAAATAATCAAACCGTTTGAGGCACTGTCCCCCGCAAGGAACTAATACTCAAGGTTGCCATACTTTCTCCTTAAACTTATCCTATCTCCTTAAACGTATCTTTTCTCCTTAAACGTATAATTTCTCCTTAAACTTATCCTATCTCCTTAAACGTATCCTTTCTCCTTAAACGTATCCTCTCTCCTTAAACGTTTCCTTTCTCCTTAAACGTTTCCTTTCTCCTTAAACGTATCCTATCTCCTTAAATGTATCGTCTCTCCGTAAAGGTTCTGACTTTACTGAAGTCTGCTGTGCCTATCGTTTGAATTTTGATCAACCCCAGCAAGATAAACATTCTGTAGCCTTCAAATATCTGAACAGCTTAAGGTTCTAAATAAATGCGTGATGAATATTGCGTCGCTTTTCATCCAAAATAACTGGTTTTGCATATTTCATAACATTCCACAGGATCTGCCGCAGACTGTGTGACATAGTTTAACATGAGCAGCCTCAAAACATTAAGCAGCCGGTGTTTTTATTCTCTGGAACACAATTATTCTGGCCCACAGGTTCTGGACCCAGGGGTGCTGTTTGGAGGGTGAGGGAGATGTGGTGGAAACCCAACCGAGTGGAACATGAGGGGTTTCCTAAAGCGCAACGTAACCTCTGTGGTGAAAACACGGCCTGTGTCAGTTAGGCAGTTATGGGGGATGAAAAACAGGAAAAGGCCGCTGGCACAACATCAGACGCTCTTAGATGGTGTTGTTGGTGCAGTTATGGCACAATATCAGACGCTCTTAGATGGTGTTGTTGGTGCAGTTATGGCACAATATCAGACGCTCTTAGATGGTGTTGTTGGTGCAGTTATGGCACAATATCAGACGCTCTTAGATGGTGTTGTTGGTGCAGTTATGGCACAATATCAGACGCTCTTAGATGGTGTTGTTGGTGCAGTTATGGCACAATATCAGACGCTCTTAGATGGTGTTGTTGGTGCAGTTATGGCACAATATCAGACGCTCTTAGATGGTGTTGTTGGTGCAGTTATGGCACAATATCAGATGCTCTTAGATGGTGTTGTTGGTGCAGTTATGGCACAATATCAGACGCTCTTAGATGGTGTTGTTGGTGCAGTTATGGCACAATATCAGATGCTCTTAGATGGTGTTGTTGGTGCAGTTCTGGCACAATATCAGATGCTCTTAGATGGTGTTGTTGGTGCAGTTCTGGCACAATATCAGATGCTCTTAGATGGTGTTGTTGGTGCAGTTCTGCTTATACGACTTTTCACGAGGGTGACAGACTGGTTCCATGGTGTGGGGTGATTTCTCTTCATTTAATGGAGGGTTATAAACGTCACCAGGGCTGATAAAATAAAACGGTTAAATCGCACCCATTGCTGACATGACTGACATAACTTCAGAGTGGAGAGGAGGATTAGGCTCGGGTGAAGCTTCTTGGCAAACCTCATTATCTTCCCTTAGCAGCAGAATGCAGTCAGACAGCCTGTTTTTTTAAACCCTCGATTGAAACAAAACACAACATGAGGCCAATCTCTTCGTTTAACTCAAACAAAACATGACACCATTGTTATTCTGCTGTTTGAAAAATGTTTATTTGAGGACAGTGGAAAACAAATAAACTGAATTATGAGAAATCATAGTGCTGCATTTGTGAAGAGAGATGAATTAGGGGTCCTTTTGCGGCTCATTTTTATCGGAGAAGCCGCAGTAGTAGGTGGCAGCGTCCGATTCCACCGCGGTGCTGATCAGAAGCCGGTGAGGCAGCGAGTCGTTCATCCCAGACTGGACCAAGAACCGGCCAGAGTGGAACCCCACACCGTACCGGACCTCAGAGGACCCGTTCAGGGCGTAGTTCAGAACCATGTTTGGGCCCTCGCCTGGGCTCTGCTTGTACCAGGTGATCATGCCCACCGTGAGGTTGGTCTCCAGTGGGCATTCCAGGGTGGCACTCTGCCCTCTGGTCACCGCCACGTCTGTGCCCGCTGTGCCCGCTGTGCCCGCTGCCAAAGAACCCCCTGCAGAGGAGATTAGAATGAACTAAACAACTTCACTTTCTGTGAAGATGCCAGGAAACACAACCTACAGTCATGTACAGGAACAGCATGCCAAGGAAAATAACGTTTGCGAATAAGATTGAAAATAAAGATGTGTTTAATGTTTAATGCATTTTGCCAGTGTATTCTATTCCCTGTGCACAACCTTTGGATTAAAATAATGAATCAGGTAGTGGATCAAAAAGTATATTACGTAGTTATATAATAAACTAACACATGTCTGAGGATGGGACAATGCATATGTTAAGAACTAGAAAAAACTGATACAGACATAGTTCATTACTGACTCATTTTCAAGTGGCTTTGATACACAGCATTACCAGGCTTTTCTATCTGGATGAATTTACAGTACATGGAGTATGATGATCCGTTCCAATGCTACATCAATTAGTTGATACAATACATAATAGAAACTATCAAAATCTAAGCATTGCTAAGTGTTGAAATCACACAATGAATGAAACGAACCAATGTAATGCTAAACATCTACTTCAGAGCATAACTGCACGATTACATTCTCTGAGTCTGAGACATAACCTTCAATGAGAAACCAGAAACATCATAGGGAGCAAAGGAGACATTTTAAGATATACATTTTAAAGGCTTACACTGGAGCGAGACCAAGAGGACCAAACACAGTCGTTTCTTCCGTCTCGTTTCCATCCCAGGCTGGTGCTCTTGGCTACTCATGGTGGTGTGTGCTGTGGCGTCTCTGTTCACCGACAGTGGCACTTCTCCTTGCTGACACACACACACACACACACACACGCGCACACACACACGCACACACACACACACACACACACACACACACACGCACACACACACACACAAATGCACACAAACACACACACACACACACACAAATGCACACAAACACACGCACACTCTTGGTTGGTGGGGAGGGGGAATGAGCCGCCCACAAAAGTGTGAGTTTGTCTGATGTACCAGGTGAACCTTACTTCCGAGCCGGGACCCAAACTGCACCTGATTCTGGACCCAAACTGCACCTGATTCTGGACCCAAACTGCACCTGATTCTGGACCCAAACTGCACCTGATTCTAGACCCAAACTGCACCTGATTCTGGAGTGAGTCTGGCCATGTTCTGGTCCCAGTACTTCAGGAGAGTTTTCAGGTAACTTTACTGGGGTAGTTATTTTTCTAACAACTTTTCAATTTTACCCCCTACATTTGAACACAAATATTTATTCTTTCTACTCCTTACACTTTCAAAACAGGCATGTGACTTTAGTTTTTAATGAATTTGAGGGGAATTATTGATTATTTGTATTCATCAAGACCTAAATAAGACATAGAAGAGAAGAAGCCCTGGTGTGTCCATCGGTGCATATCACACACAGTAGACGTAACAAGACAAAACAGAACAGACAAGAAAGGGAGACTCGAGCGCAAAGAAAAAGCGTCCATTGAGTGTGACGTCCGTGACAGGGAGAACTAGTAGCGACATGGATGAAAGTGAACCAGACAGACAAGAGCAGCAAGACACTCCCTGTCCATTGCCTAATTTAAAAGAGATGTTTGGCAGCTCTAAGAGCGATTCTTGGTGAATGTGTTGTGGCTTGTGCTAACCTAAAAAACATGAACTTCTGTCATTCTCGAGTTCTCAGTCAAATCTGAAAAAACACGTACGAGTAAAAGGTGTCAGCACTGTTCTTATCAGTATTGTAACAGCTGGTAGAAATGTTCTTCAAAGCCTGTACTTTTACTTGAGTAAAGAGGTTCATGAGTACTTTTTACACCAGTATCTGTACTACGGGAGTAAGGCCAGAATTCTTTCTTTGCATTTCTGTCTCTCTTATGATTAGAATTATATGTATGTATAATATGTATAAGCGCCTTGAGACAATTGTATTGTTTTGATAAATAAAATTGAATTGAATTGAATAATTCTAGCTCTATTATGACAACCCTAGCCTAGATCTTTATTTTCAACATATGTCAGTTTTTATTGCCATATTATTTGAATTATTTGACAGAGGACAATAACACATCCGCTGTTTTTCTCACGGATTTGACTTCTATTCAGTTTTATTGTCCTGGCAGGAATAACAACACAGTATCGAGACTGCACATCACACATACAGTGTGTGACCACATCTGAGGAGAGCGGCCATCTTCTGATGTTAAGCGTGGAATACATCCCATCTCTGTGTTAAATGAAGGGAACAACCCCATACTGGCTGATCCCGCAGTGGCGCTCTCTGTTCTTAGCCAGCCTCATGTAGCCTTTCTCTCCCCAGTACACACCCCAGCTGTGGAACACACACACACACACACACACACATACACACACACACACACACACACACACACACACACACACACACACACACACACACACACAAACAAAAACGCACACACAGACGGTTAAGACATATAGCAGTGTATTGTAAATGTGTGTTTTAGCTCGTTAATATGACAGAGCACGCAGTTCACTACAGTAAACAAATCATGTTCATTCAGAGTGCCATTGGCATGGCCAACACAAAACTCACACCAG
>NW_024879647.1:0-7500 GCF_900700415.2 Clupea harengus | reverse complement strand
GAGTCCTGTCCTCTTAGACCACACAAAGTCCTGTCCTGTTACACCACACAGAGTCCTGTCCTCTTAGACCACACAGAGTCCTGTCCTCTTAGACCACACAGAGTCCTGTCCTCTTAGACCACACAGAGTCCTGTCCTGTTACACCACACAGAGTCCTGTCCTCTTAGACCACACAGAGTCCTGTCCTCTTAGACCACACAGAGTCCTGTCCTCTTAGACCACACAGAGTCCTGTCCTGTTACACCACACAGAGTCCTGTCCTCTCACACCACACAGAGTCCTGTCCTCTTAGACCACACAGAGTCCTGTCCTCTTAGACCACACAGAGTCCTGTCCTCTTAGACCACACAGAGTCCTGTCCTGTTACACCACACAGAGTCCTGTCCTCTTAGACCACACAGAGTCCTGTCCTCTTAGACCACACAGAGTCCTGTCCTCTTAGACCACACAGAGTCCTGTCCTGTTACACCACACAGAGTCCTGTCCTCTCACACCACACAGAGTCCTGTCCTCTCACACCACACAGAGTCCTGTCCTCTCACACCACACAGAGTCCTGTCCTCTCACACCACACAGAGTCCTGTCCTCTCACACCACACAGTCCTCTCACACCACACAGAGTCCTGTCCTCTCACACCACACAGAGTAATGTCCTCTCACACCACACAGAGTAATGTCCTCTCACACCACACAGTCCTCTCACACCACACAGAGTCCTGCCCTGTTACACCACACAGCTAACTGATGGGTCCCTGCTCCATGCTGCGCACCTGCTGACAGGCATGGGTTCCCTCACTCAGCTTTTTAATGGGCGGCTGGCTTAGCTCCGCCTAACTCCCAGGGCAGGGGTCACCATCCCGAGTAAATAGTTTAACTCCAGCAGGGTGGGTTGGTGCAGGGTGGAGGTGCCTGGATAAGTGATGGTTGTTATGACAGGGCTGGATTAGTGGGCATTCGCAACATGACACTTGTTTGACAGCGATTGGGAAAGGCTTACTGTGATTGTTATAGCAGAGTCAGGAGACACCCTTTCAAATGGGCTGTCATCTTATTGGCGTGGCAGAAGGTACACAGACGTTCACAGACTTTACTTTAGTATGGATGGATGGGTTGCATTGAATAGGGCTTTTGGGGTCACAGTAGCTGCAGATCATTCCGGATCCTTATCAGACATATTTAACACGATGTATGGGTGCGAGTGAGTTGTTGTATACAATGCACTGGTATATGTCTTAACCGTGTGGTGTGTGTGTGTGTGTGTGTGTGTGTGTGTGTGTGTATATTTCACCATACATTTCTCCTTTCCACCAGAAGAGGCTGCTCTTGAGCTGATCTCTGAGCTTCCATTCTTCACAATGTGCAAAGGAATTCCCTCCAAACACACACACACAGACACAGACACACACACACACACACAGACACACACACACACACACACACACACACACACACACACACACACACACACACACAATCACAGAGGGAGTCAGCACGTTTCAGGGTTAGGGTAATCTTTGCTTCTGAATGAGACCTTGTATGCCACGAATGACACAAGTGTAGACATGTTCCGGTCTGCTACCTCTCTCTCCCCCCCCCCCCCGTCTCTCCCTCTCTATTTCTCTTTCTCTCTCTATTCCCCCTCTCTCCCTCTCCTTCTCTCTCTCTATATATATCCCCTCTCCCTCTCTCTTCCTCTCTTTCAGGGTGTGTCTGTGCTCATCTGTGTAGCAGTTCATCCATATCACAGCGGAAATCTTCCAAAAGGAAAGGCAACCATATAGAAAGGATTAACCATCAGGTCTCTACATTTCATTTCAAGGTCAATCCCACAGGATCTTGCAATGGTTTGTTGGACTGTTATGGTCAAAAGTGACTGAATTTGCTGTTGGAATTCTCAGCATTTATTTGTTAGATTTTTTCAATCTCCTGCAGGAATTCCTAAAAAAAAGTGATCCCACCAGGATCTTATGGGAGTTTGTTGTGGCCAAATAACTGAATTTCCTGCCGCTATTGCAGTGATTTTGAGTTAAATACACAAATAATCCAGAAAGTCCATGACTGGGCATTCTTCTGTGGAAGTATTCCGGTAATAAGCGAAAATTGCAACCAGAAATCCTTGAAATTGCATGACCTTGTGAAAATGCAACATGCTGCAAAATGGGAGTGTAAGATAAAAAGAACACTGACACGTGTAAATGAAGCCCTCATGTCTAAGCATAAATAATCATAAATGTGGATACATGTGGATCTTTATGCTCACAGAGAGGTGAACCACGGAGTTCCAGGCAGAAGCCAGAGTAGAGTTGAGTTAGATTTATAGTACAGTTGAGTTAGAGTACAGTTGAGTTAGAGTAGAGTAGAGTAGAGTTGAATCAGAGTAGAGTTGAGTTGAGTTGAGTTGAGTTGAGTTGAGTTGAGTTGAGTTGAGTTGACAATGTGAAGCAGCCTTGCTTTAAAACTGCTTATTTTTCTTGATGCTTTAAAGTTAGATTCAGCAAAACACCACAGCTATGTTCCCAACACAAACCGAGAAATAGGGAGGACATAAGAGAGATAGAGAGAGAGAGAGAGAAATATGAAAAAGAGAGAGGAAGAGAGGGTGAAATAAAGAGGGAGCAAGTGAGAAACACAGAGAACGTGTGTGTGTGTGTGTGTGTGTGTGTGTGTGTGTGTGTGTGTGTGTGTGTGTGTGTGTGAGTGAGAGAGAGAGAGTATGTGTGTGTGTGTGTGTGTGTGTGTGAGAGAGAGAGAGAGCGAGAGCACCCAGTGTGGTTATGTTTGATGTTTGTTTAACTGTGGCCTCTTCCTTCATTGGCAGTAACTGAGCTACTGAATGTTGCCAAATGCTGCCCAAGCCTCCTCATTCCAGCACTAGCTTTCCTCCTCCTCCTCCTCCTCCTCCTCTCCTCCTCCTCCTCCTCCTCCCTTTCCAGCCCATGACCTCTGACCCCTGCTCTGCCACCCCTCTGGGGCAGGGGGCTTTTGCACGGCCGTGCCATCATCCAGAGGCACTGACTCGAGAGAAGTAGCAGCGGCATGCCAGTGGGAAAAGTGGCACGGGGTGGCACAGGGCGTGGACGATGGGCAGAGGTACGGGCTGTAGCAGCGAGGGCAGAGTGAGGGGCTGCACCGGTCCAGGAAAGACTGAGTCTCCAGCAGTGGCAGCCGCGGGGCGCTAGTGAAAGTGTTTAAAATAAGACATAGCTGAAGAGCCAAACAAGCAGTCGGAGTGTTCCCTGGATGAGCGTCTCTGAGGGCTCAGAGCCACCGCTGTTGTTCCAGCGCCACCCCCAGAGCTCAGCCACGCCGCGCCGCTGCCAAGCCCTTCCCGCCAGATTGAGAAATAGAAAGAGAAAACACTCGTCCTTTCAGGGGAACGAGGGAGCGTCTTTAGCTTTCGTTTTCCCCCCAGAGCAATCTGAGGACACATGTGGGGAAAGCACTTTATCTGCTTATCTGAGATCAGATTTCCTCATTCTCTGTTCTCTCTCTCTTTCACTCCCTCTCTTTTCCTCTGTGTATCTGTCTGACTCACTCTCTCCCTCTTACTCCTTGTGTGCTTCTCATCTCCCTCTCTCTATTCCTCTCTTTCCTTCTCTCTCTCCCTCTCTTCCTTCTCTCTCTCTCCCTCTTTTAATCCCCTCCCTCTTTCTCAACTTCTCTAATTCTCTCTCACTCACTCTTTCCCCTTTGCTCTCTTATTTCTATTGCTTTCTCTTCTTCCCCCACTTTCTCTAGCCCCTCCCGCCCTCTATCCCTCCCTCTCTCTCCCTCTATCCCTCTCTCTCTCTCTCTCGCTGTCTCCCTCTCCGTAGAGAACAGCAGGTTTACTCTCCTCCTTGCATCAGTTGGGGCAGAGCCACACCCCTTTCCTGCCCTGCTCAGGCAGTGGTTTTTAAGGGAAGTCCACTCGCAAAGACACTCATTTTCCACACACCCGAGAGTATCACGGCACCTCTGAGCTCAAACACACCGGCACCTCTGAGCACAAACACACTCATTCACTCACTCACTCACTCACTCACTCACTCACTCACTCACTCACTCACACAGACACTCGCACGTGTGAACATTCACACACACACACAGCGTGGGACAAAGCGGACCCCAGTACCTTTCGACTCCCAGAAGGATATTTTTAACCAGCGGCCCCGACTCGCCGACAAGCCCAGCTGAGCTCCTGCGTGTTGTAAGGATGGCCAGCTCCAAGTCCTCCCAGACCACGCGCAACGTGCTGATCGGCCTGCCTGGCTCTCTGGTCCATCATCTCGCTCATCATCATCGTGGTGTGGGCCACCTCCCCGGACATGAAGGGAGCCGGCCAGTGCCGTCAGGAGCTGCAGACCTCAACGAGAAGCTGGAGGGGGCCAAAGTGATGTGGACCAAGGACGGCGGGCCTGGAGAGCCCTGGTCAGGCAGGGCTGGGACAAACCAGACGCTGCTGCAGGGCCAGATCGACGAGTACAAGGAGACACTCAGGCAGCTCAACGTGTCCCTGGATGACTGTCGGCAGGAGAACGTGAGTATGGTTACAGAATCCGCCCCCCCCTGCCCTAAATGCCTTTCTCAGGGGGAGCCCAGTGGATGGCGTGTTTAGATCTCCCTGAGTTTTTATTTTCCTTTGAATGGCTCCGTCTGTGTTCTGTTTGTTGTCAGTGAAGTTTGTCGGTTTCGAGCGGCATGTTTATACAGGGTTGTTCCTGGTAAAGAGATGTGCTTGCCAGTTGCCTTGAAGTTCTCTGTCACTCCCTGTCCTCAGGTCCTCAGGTCCTGTTCTCGCTCCGAGAATCAGGTTCAGTGGAGAGCTACGGTTTCTAACTCTGGATCTCTGTCTCTAGTTTCGGTTTTGTTTCTGTGTCAAAGTGTAACAGAAAGTCCTCAAGGATAGCAGGAGAAAAGCAGATAGCACATAGCTTTGGGGGAGGATCTGGCATAGTGTGGTGTCAGGTCAGGGCCCTATTTGCTCTGGAACCATTACCTGACTGGCAAGTAAGACTACTTCTGATAAAAAAAATATGCTTGTAAGTTTCCTTTGATAGTATCCGTTATTAGGGATATGACATGTCCCCCAGTAGTATATTTCACTGTCTACCTTTCAGAAGAGTTTAATGACAACTCCAATCCCAATCTGGCACAAATATGTACATCAGGGTCAAATCTGATTCAAAGTCAAATGCCAACAGGCGCCTAGACTATTCCTGCTTATAGCTTTCCTTGGTTTCAGTCCTGTATGAGGGACAGTATTAGGGATGTGAAGTACCCCACTCAGTCCTGTACGAGGGACAGTATGAGGGGTGTGAAGTACCCCACTCAACGGGATGGACTCTCAATGGAGACTCCAGAGGTTTCAATCTCAGCAGGTTCATTTTTCCGTTTACCCAACAATCAAGGTGACCACAGACCCGCTGTATGCAAATCCAGCCGTGGCAGATATTAAAAGCAGCTCTATCCAGCTGGAGTGGGCGTGGAGGGGGCGCTCTCTTCCTGGAGAAGTGGGAGCCTTGAAGCACACAGCCTCTTCACCCCCAAAACCTGTCTGACACAGAGCCATGTTCAAGCGTCGTCCTTCTTCCCGAATGCCCATGACATCGACCTTATGTCAACATGTATAAATATGCCCGCCGAGCATTACACTAAAAGACTGTTATTTTCAAAGGCAGCTCTCATCACCATATGAGGAGGTGGCTGAGAACATGCCTGCACTCTCTCAGAATCAAATATGCGATACGGGGCACTGCTTGGCATGGCTAGCCCGCCGGCTGGCTACAAACACACACTCCAGTCAGCGTCCTGACGAAACACACACACACACACTCATACACACAGACACACAAACACACACTCATACACACAAACACACACACACACACACACACACACAGTCTCATACACACAGACACACACTCACTCATACACACAAACACATATACACACAAACACACACGGTTTGGTATCCCCGTGTTTTGATTAGTCATTCAATGACAGCATTGTGTTATTTTCCCTCCTCTCGCAGGTCCTGTTGAATGTGAACATTACAGCACTGGAAAATGAGATTGAGATGCATAAGGCCATTGAGGCAAACCTCACAGCACAGAACTCCCTGCAGAAAGGTAGGAAAATCTCAGTCAGACTGCCTTGCTGCCTGCTCATTGGCTACTCGGAGAGGAGGACTTGCTCACTGCTGGTATTCTTAGATGCTTTCCCCCATGTAACCATAGAAACCCTAGTGCAGAAAAAACAAATACAACAGGATTCATTTAAAAATGAGTTTACACTATGGATGGGGCTTGTAAACACAATGTAACACTGTCAGTGTTAGGGGTTATGCAACTTTTAGCTTGCCGGTTTGTTCAAACTCAAGTTTAGCTCGCTGCTAATATACCTTCTGTGGGAGAATCTACTCTGGCTGTTCTTTTCTCAGTCTAATGTTAATCTAATATTAAAAAATAAGCTTGCCTAGAAAAAGTCATGCCTCAAATGAATTTAAGCCATGGTGCATCTCTCATCTGTGAATCTCTGTTCTTATATTCAAAATTTCACATTAAGATTTAAATGTAACATTGAAGACATAAACCACATTGCCCTTCAAATTCAGTGTGAGGTCTATTTCTCCAGTGCAGATAATAAGACCACATGCCCTTAATAATTGACAGCCTCTAAAAGTCTCTTCTCACTCTGTCTACAAGCTTTGCATTCAGCTGACAAGTGACTCGTAACTGGGCATAATGCCCAATCCATCCATGATTCCTATAACAGCAATGTGTTCCAGTGATGGGGTTTAAGCATTAGTAGGGATCAGATTTTATCAGGCTTAAATGTGATTGAGTTCCCTTATTAGTGTTCAAGCATAGAATTGAGTTGAGATTAAGGTTAAACAGAGTAAGGTTTAAGACTTTAATGTGATGGGGTTCAGGAAACAGAGTAAGGTTTAAGACTTTAATGTGATGGGGTTCAGGAAACAGAGTAAGGTTTAAGACTTAAATGTGATGGGGTTCAGGCATCAGTGTGGATCAGACCATCACAATAAACCCTTCCTCTTCTCACGTCAAACCCTAAACCCCAATATCTAAATCCCTTGACATTAAACCATTAAAGCCAGCTCCTCATCACATTAGCTTACTCCCACACCTGCAGGTTTGTGTAGATCCCAAGCGCTGATGAGGAGGGGAGATTTTCCCTTCACATCCCTCCCCGCTGAACGGTTACAGGAAGTGGAAAGCTTCTGAACCGAGCCGATAGGAAAATCACATGGGCTAAAGCCTGAGGTGTGACACCCACTGGTGTCACAACCCCAGGCGGTGTTTCAACAGCCACCTCTGAGACCAGCAAGCACATAGAAAACGCATGTTAGCTGGTAGGCTGCTGGGGATGTTGGTTTGGAATGTAAGCTTGCTAGCTGAGCATGTAGCCTGGGAGCGCTAGTTAGAAGTTTTGGCTATGGATGTTGGATGATAGCTGTGAAAGGCTAGCTAGGGATTTTTTGGCTATTAATCTTATCCT
>NW_024879646.1:110000-116958 GCF_900700415.2 Clupea harengus | reverse complement strand
ATTGGTGTTTGTGGGTGGGTTGCGGCTTCCCCTGTAGTCGGTGATCTGTTGTATGCCTTGCCACACTTGTGTTGGGTCTCTGTTGGTGAAGTGGCCCTCAATCTTCTCCCTGTACATGGCTTTGTCCTGCTTGATGCCTTTTTTCAAGTTGTGCCTGGCTATGCTGTACTGTGCTCTGTCACCTGATTTGAAAGCTGTGTTGCGCTCCCTCAGAAGGGCCTGGACCCCCCTAGTCATCCAGGGTTTCCTGTTAGGGGGAATCCTGATGCGGGTGTTGGTGGTAATATTTTCAACGCAGGTCCTGATGTAACAGAGGACAGCAAAGGCATACTCATTCACATCCTGATTAAAAAACAAGGTCCAGTTGGTTCGTTCAAAGCAGTCCTGGAGCTGTAGAGATGCTTCTTCAGGCCACTTCCTAACAGTTTTGATGGTAGCTTCTTGTTTTTTAATGATGGGGCGATATGCTGGAATCAGGGATAGTGACAGGTGATCAGACTGGCCCAGGTGTGCGAGGGGTGAGGCCCTGTATCCCTTTTTAATATTAGAATACACACAGTCCAGAATATGTTTTCCTCGAGTTGCACACTTTACGTGTTGATCAAAGCTGGGCAGCACCGTCTTGAGGTTGACATGGTTAAAGTCACCAGCCACGATAAAAACGCCCTCTGGATAAGTGGTCTGCTGTTTGTTTATAGCTGCTAGTTGTAAAGAACTGATGTCCACTCAATAAGTATAAGTGCAAAGTTCTCTATTGAACAAACGTGAAGGTAACACACAGGCAGGTAAATCCAACTTATCACTTTAGCATTAACATCAGACTAACGTATATCTCGCGTGATCTCATTACCGGTGACGTCACTCATAAGGTCACATATACATGTACACATTATATGACATCTCCCCTTTTCAGCTTGTTTCTTTCTCTCAGAACAAAACAAGACAATTACATTTCCTGACAACATTCAGAAGATACTGCTTTCATTAAATCAGCAAGACACTGATATTACTTATCAAACACTAAATTATCAAAATCTGAGCATTTTATCAATTAGATCATTAGAACATTAGCTCATTTCACAGCTTCAGTAAACTTTTCAATTCACAGAATCAACAACCTTATTTTTTTTTCTCTTTTTTTTCCTTCCCCTCCCCACAGTCCATAGCTTAATTACTGAACAAAATACCAACATACAGCACAGTGAACATGTGACATTCTTTTTTTTTTTTTTTTTCACAGATTCAGTCTTTCCCCAGGTTTACTCTGTCTGCCAGACCGGGTATGAAACAGTCCATTCTGTGGGTCTGGGGGTTTGACAATGGCTGTTGGTGAGGTAGTGTCAGTCGAAACTGGAGGGTCGGGCTGCTGTCCAGCAGCTCCCTGCTGTAGTCCATCTGGAGCTAAAGGGTGTGCAGCTCCAGCTGTTTCAGGAACATGTTGCAAGTGACGGCGGTTGCGTCGCAGTGTTGCACCCTGGGGTGTTTCAATGACAAAGGATCGAGGTGTGATGCCTTCTCCAGTGACAATGGCGGGTGTTTTCCAGGACTTCTGATGGTCCAATTTCATGAGGACCGGATCACCTGGTTTTAGTGGTGGTAGGGGTCTGGCTCCATGGCGCTGATTAAAGTAGAATGCTTGTTTCTGTTTTTCCATTGCATCCTTATTCCTGACTAATTCCAGATCAGGCCATCGAGGCTGAAGATTTGCCTCCAGAGTCGGAAGAGTTGTTTTGATCTTCCGGCCCATAAGCAGCTCTGCTGGGCTCACGCCTGTGGTGGCGCAAGGCGTTGACCGATAGCACATAAGGGCGAGCAGAGGATCTTTCTGCTGTAGGATTCTCTTTGCGGTTTGTACTGCTCTCTCAGCATGTCCGTTCCCTTGGGGGTTGTGTGGACTAGAGGTGATGTGCATAAAGTCAAACTGTCTTGCAAACTCTTGAAACTCTTGGCAAGAGAACTGAGGCCCATTGTCTGAAACGACCTCATCTGGACAACCAAATCTTCCAAACACTCCTTTCAGCTTTAAAATCACCTGTGAAGCAGTGGTTGTTGGCAGGTGAAGTATCTCAAGGAACCGGGAGAAGTAGTCCGAGACAACAAGGTAGATGTGTTTGTTATGGTCACACAGGTCAATGGCGAGTCTCTTCCAGGGTCTATCAGGTAAAGGGGTTGAGATCAGGGGTTCCTTTCGCTGTGCGGGTTTCATCTCACGGCATACCTGACAAGACTGGACTTTGTTTTTAATTTCAGATGAGACGCCGGGCCACCACACAGACGCATGGGCCCGCTCTCGGCACTTTGTCAGACCTTGATGTCCGTCATGTATTCGATCCAGGATGTCTGCTCTCATGACATCAGGAATCACCATGCGGTTTCCTCTAATGATGATCCCGTTGTGTTCAGACAGTTCATTTCTGATGGGAAAGTAGTCTTTAATCACTGCTGGAACATTGCCTATATACTCAGGCCAACCGGATCTGACGTACTGCAACACTAACTGAAGATTGTAGTCAGCTGCTGTAGCGGTCTTTATGGCCATCAGTTTATGTGGAGTAGCTGGCATATTATCAACAATGGCTGCTATGTAACACGCTACATCTGAGTGAGTGTCAGCCTCTCTTTCTACGTACTGTAGCGGACTTCGCGAGAGTGTATCTGCCACTGTCAATGTCTTACCAGGTGCGTATTCAGCTGTTGGTTTAAACCTCATCAGTCTCATGAGTAGCCTTTGGCATCGTATTGGCACATTGTCAAGGTCCTTTTGTTCATAAGTGGCACCAAAGGTTTGTGGTCTGTGACCAACTTGAAGTTTTCAAGGCCACAGAGGTACTTCTCGAATCTCTCACACGCCCACACACTAGCCAAACATTCTTTCTCGATTTGGGCATATCTGGTCTCGGCCTCCGACAGACGACGCGAGCAGAATGCCACTGGTTTCCAGTCCTTGTCGTGCAGCTGCAGCAGTACCCCGCCAATGCCATAGCTGCTGGCATCAGCTGATACAGCAGTTGGTCGGTTCACATCGTAGAATTTCAGGACTGGAGAGGTAGACAGAATGTCTTTCAGGCGCTGGAATGCCTCCTGTTGAGAATGGTCCCACGTCCAAACTGACTTGGATCTTAACAGTTCATATAGTGGCTGGCCCACTGTTGACAGGTTTGGGATGTATTTCCCTAAGTAGTTAAACATACCCAGGACACGCCTTAGGTCATTCACATTCTGTGGTGGAGGGAGCTCACGGATTGCTTTGACTTTATCAGGGTCCGGCCTCACGCCTGATTTGTCAATTACCTGGCCCAGGAAGTGAAGCTGGTCTTGTCTGAATTTACATTTTTCTTTGTTCAGCTTCAGTCCGGCCCGACTCAATCCTCTCCAACACCTTGCTGAGACGCTGGTCGTGCTGCTCAGGAGTGTCACCATACACTAGCACATCATCCATAAAGATTGCCACGCCTTCCAGGCCGTTGAGCGTCTCCGTCATCTTGCGCTGAAAAATTTCAGGCGCGCTCGTGATACCAAATGGGAGTCGTTTGAAGGCATATCTCCCAAAGGGCGTTATGAAGGTGGTTAATTTGGTGCTTTCTGGGTGGAGAGGAATTTGCCAAAAGCCAGAGGCGGCATCCAAAGATGTGAACATGGTTGCGCCACTGAGCTTTGCAGTGATTTCCTCTGCGGTAGGAAGGACATATCTCTCTCTACGTACACCTTCATTTAACCTCTTCAAATCCACACAGATACGCACTTTTCCATTTTTCCGTGGGACTGGCACCATTGGTGCACACCAGTCTGTAGGTTCAGTCACGGCTTCTATCACCTCATTCTCCTCCATTCGCTGCAATTCTTCTTTTACTTGCTGCAACATGGGCAAAGGGACGCGACGGGCCGTGTGCACTGTGTATGGCTGTGCGTTCTCTTTTAACAGGATTTTAACAGGTTCTGTTTTCAAAGTTCCAAGTTCACCGAATGCTTTGTGAACTTCTTCGATGCGCTTCACAAGCCCCATCGATGTTGCTGTGTCTCTGCTCAGCAAGTTATTTGCAGTTTTGCCACTGATGACGTACACAGGAAAAGTGTATGGCTTTCCTTTGTATTTTGTGCTAGCTAGAAATTTCCCTAAACAGTCCAATTGACCACCTGGACTACACAGTGTGATATTAGACGGCTCTAATTTCTTCTTGGGAGTTAATTTGTTAAATGTCTCTTCTCCCATAATGTTTGCATCTGCACCTGTGTCAATCTTAAATTTGACTGGTGCTGCTCCAATTGTTAACTTTATTGTCCATAGTTCGTCATTTCTGTTTGTGTTAGTGACTGCACCCAGGTAATACGGTCTCTGTGAAACTGTCTCTTCAGTTACTTCTCTCACTAATTTACTATAGCATTTATTTTCCCAGTGACCCACCTTTTTGCATCTGTTGCATGTTGAATTCATGGCTGGGCACCTTGCTGGATCGGTGTGTTTCAATTTCCCACATTTTCCACACTTAGAGTCTCCTTGCTCTCCACTTTCCCTCCTTTTGGGTTGCCATTTAGATTTCCCTCTGCCTGCTGCATTTCCACGGACCTCCTGCACCGCAGCGTGTGCTTCACCCTGCTGGTGAACTTGGAGTGTGACCTCTTCAGACTGGCGAACGTTTTGAACGGTTTGAGCAAGCGTCAGTTCAGCCATCAGTTGCAATTTGCGTGACAGTTCTTTATCGACAATGCCCACAACAATCCGGTCACGGATGTGCTCGTCTCTGTTCACGCCAAATTCACAGTGTTCTGACATCTCATAAAGGGCTCTGATGAACATTTCAGCTTTCTCACCGGGCCGCTGCACTCTCTGGTGAAAACAAGCGCGCTCGTGAATCACGTTGCGTTTGGGATAGAAGTATTCGTCATATTTCTTTAACACAACGTCAAACTTTTTCTCATCCGCTGCATCCGCAAAGTTGAAAGATTTGAAAATGTTCTCAGCTTCACTGCCCATGGCATAAATCAGTGAACTGACCTGAACTTCGCCACTCTCTTTAGTAAGTTTCGTCGCCATCCGAAATCTCTGGAAACGTTGCTTCCAATCTGCCCATTCATTCGGTCGGTCGAAAGCAAAACTTTCCGGGGGGTTAAACTTGGCCATCCTTTCGAAGCAATGTGTTCGTCAAACGCTTCTGACACCATGTAAAGAACTGATGTCCACTCAATAAGTATAAGTGCAAAGTTCTCTATTGAACAAACGTGAAGGTAACACACAGGCAGGTAAATCCAACTTATCACTTTAGCATTAACATCAGACTAACGTATATCTCGCGTGATCTCATTACCGGTGACGTCACTCATAAGGTCACATATACATGTACACATTATATGACACTAGTAGATAGCCAAGTGCTGCATTAGCGTTGGCATCTGGTGGGATGTATACTGCTGTTACCACGGTAACGGAGAATTTGCGTGGTAAATAAAATGGTCTACATTTGACTGCTAGCATCTCTAGATCGGGTGAACAGTGCTTATCGATGACAGTGGAGTTTGTACACCAGTCCTTTTTTACATATGCACATAGTCCTCCTCCACGGCTCTTACCAGAAGCCTCTGTTCTATCGCTGCGATGAAGTGAGCGACCTGACAGCTCCACCGCGGTGTCTGGGATCCCCGAGTGTAGCCAGCTTTCCGTGATGACAATGACGGAGCTGTCTCGTATGGTTGACCGGGTCGATATATCCAAATGAAGCTCGTCCATCTTGTTTCCTAAAGACCTGACATTCGCGACGTAAAGACTGGGCAGTGGTGGTCTGCAACCCCGCTTGGTGTAGCTATCCATGGAGACGCCGGTGTTCTGGCTATTCCCGGAGGAATCCCATGCGAGTGTTGAAAGGCACTCGTTATCGGAATTTGGCATGTTCTACCGAAGTACAATAAATCCTCTCTATTGAAGAAAATATTTGACGATTGATTTGGTTTGATTTGAATGATTTCACTGCATTGTTTTAGGGAGCACTGAGCCGCTGCGACTATGCGCGCCGCCATGGCAACGGATATAATAGATGATATGATGTACAAAATGGATGTTGTCGTGCCGACACTTAACTTGTACTTGTATGGTTGTTCTGTTTTTGACAGAAATACTTAATACTTTTAAAAAAAATGTTATTGGTATCCAGGGCATTACAGGGTAATCCAGGGTATTCACATTGAAAGATACCTTGTATCTTTTTGACAATTGTACATTCTCAAAAGCATGGTAAGCAAATACACAAGTCAGGGACATTTATAGAAAAAAATTATAATAATAATTACATTACATTAGTTCAATCAAAACAAATATCTCTGGTTAACCTCCAGGTTATTACATGTCACATTTATCAAGGGTTTCAAATTCAAAAGGAAAACAAACATACACCCAAAGAAAGAAAACACTTGACTGTCTTTTGATAACTTGTGCATTGACCTTCTTTGAAGGGTCTGTCTGGTACCGTAAATAAAACTATATACATAGAACCGGGAGGAATGTGTGTACTTGAATTAAATACATACAGTATACATTATATAAAGTCTGCTCTTCTGGGAGCTATATATATATTCTACTCAAACCATATCCTAGTAAAGTCTTCTTGGCGAAGTTTGAGATAGTATGTCAGTCTCTACATTTTGTATATTTCATAAACTATATCAATCCAATCATCGATCAAGGGAGCCTGTTGCTTCAGCCATTTGCGGGTTATGGCCTTTTTACATGCAGCTAATAAGATGGACATGAGCTTCTTGTCTTTAGCATTTATCTCTTGTGGAAAGTTACCTAGGTATAGAGTGTCAAATCTGAAGGGAATATTATTTCGGAAAACCTCCTGTAAAATCTGATGTACACTTTTCCAGTATGGGACTAACACTGGGCAGGACCAGAATATGTGATAGTGATTCACATTATCTGTTTGACATTGTCTCCAGCAGTCTGAATCAGTAGTGTAATGGCGCTTTT
>NW_024879646.1:95000-100000 GCF_900700415.2 Clupea harengus | reverse complement strand
ACACCTCCATCTCTCTCTCCTTCCACTTTAGCAGACACCTCCATCTCTCTCTCCTTTAGCAGACACCTCCATCTCTCTCTCCTTCATCTTTAGCAGACACCTCCATCTCTCTCTCCATCTTCTTTAGCAGACACCTCCATCTCTCTCCTTCCTCTTTAGCAGACACCTCCATCTCTCTCTCCTTTAGCAGACACCTCCATCTCTACCTCCATCTTCTTAAGCAGACACCTCCACCTCCTTCCATTTTAGCAGACACCTCCACCTCCATCCCCTTTAGCAGACACCTCCATCTCTCTCTCCATCCTCTTTAGCAGACACCTCCCCTTGCCTTCTCGTCTCCCAAAAGGGTAAATGGCCCTTCATCTGGCACTGCTGTCCTGTTCCTCTGTTGCTGTGGGGTTAGGGTTAGTCTGCCTGAATCCTGAGCCAAGTTTGCAATGGGTACGCAGGGTCTCCAATTCCCCCTCTCCTCTCCTCTTCTCCCTCTCTATTCACCATCTCCATCTCCTCACCTCTTCTCCCGCTCCCCTCCTCTCCCTTCTCCCTCTCCTCCCTCGCCCATCCCTCTCCTCTCCATCAGCAGTCGGGGATGGATGGACTCTTTGGCCCTGTAGAGCAGCAGACTAATTGCTGGCGAAACCTCCAGACTGTACGGTCTCCTCGCTGTGTGTGTGTGTGTGTGTGTGTGTGTGTGTCTGTGTGTGTGTGTGTGTGTGTGTGTGTTCTGGCTCTGTGAGAGCTTCCCTCAGCCCAGACGTTGGTAATGAGTTGCTGCTCCTTAGAGGGTCTGCTGGCAGGATGAGGAAGAAGAGTGTGTGTGTGTGAGTTTGTGTATGTGTGAGTGTGTGTGTGTCTATGACAGCAAAGGTAAATGAGAAAGGAAAACCCTCCCCCCCCCCCCACACACACACACATTCTTATGGGCATTGCCGGGGAAGGGTAACATACCTCACAGGCCACACACACTTCCCCAGAAGAACAGAAAGAAGCTCAGAGCCTCACAGTCCACACACACTTTCCCAGAAGAACAGAAAGAAGCATAGAGCCTCACAGGCCACACACACTTTCCCAGAAGAACAGAAAGAAGCTCAGAGCCTCACAGGCCACACACATCATTTTGGCCTTTGACCTAGTAATGCGCATTTTGACCATTCAAATGAGAAGACTGGAAACTCAGGATAAAATCTAATCTCATGCGCATAGAATTTCGAGGGGGTGGATTAACTCCTTTCCATGTATATAATATATATAATGTGACTGCGGTTGATAGAAATATTTGTTGCAATTTCATCAGTTGTTTCCGTTAAAGTTGTCCTGACCACCTTGTCCTGCAACTGTTCACAACCCCTCCCTTGATTTGAAGAGTGTCCATTTTAACCTTTTGGCCTGCGGGGTGTACTTGACCATGACCATAGACATAGGTAAGTGTTACGAATCCAAACCAGCAAATTCAACCATGTTGGATCGCATAACATAAAGGAGTCACAGGAATCGGTTTTGTGAGAAAAAAAAAGTGTACTGTACCAAAACATAACGGCAAAATTCAGTTAACAAAACAAGGTGGTTACAAAAAGACAGAAAGGAAAACGCTTGTTTATTAAAATTAAAGAGTGAGTCTTCCGCGGTCAAACTTAATTACCTATCCTGACTAACGAAACTACAAATGTGCAGAAAAATAACCACCAGGTAAAAAGAAAACAATATTACGAATATTTACATAATTAAGGCTGTGAGTTTCAGTTAAGCAAAGGTAAGTAAACTAAAGCAGCGTGTGCCAGCTTCTGTCTGTGCAAGGAGAGAGAGCGAGCGTCCATCTTGGAAACGGGACGGCTTTTATACTTGTAGGCCGGCCCCAGTAATGACATGCAGCTCCAGTCAATGTTCAGACCACGGACATAGGAATTCGGGGCAGACTCACAGTGCTTCATGGAGAACAAAATGTGATTGGATAAAATGTGTGTGTGTGTGTGTGTGTGTGTGAGTGTGAATGTTTTATTCTCTTTACTGATGCAGCACACGACTCACAAACCAGACTCAGCTCAGCTCTTATCTGATGCAGGGCACGACTCGGACATCAGTGTCTGTGTGTGTGTGTGTGTGTGTGTGTGTGTGTGTGTGAGTGTGAGTGTGTGTGTGAGTGTGAGAGTGTCTGTGTGTGTGTGAGTGTGTGTGTATGTATATATGTGTGTGTGTATGTATATACAGGGGCGGTTTTTCCTACAGGCGGTATAGGCGGTCGCCTAGGGCGCCACTCAGAGGGGGGCGCAAAAAACTGCGCCCAGCAAAAAAAAAAAAAAAAAAAAAAACAGGAATTGTGGGTTTTTTTTTGCGCCCCCTTCTATATCTCCAACCAATATTTTGACATAAAAAAAAAAAAAATCTAACATTAGGGTAAAATTAGCCAAAAATCGAAAACGGAAGGGGGTACGTACATCCTTGTTGTTGTCAGAACATGCAAGCACAGTGAGGCGTTTGGTTAGAGTGTGTGTGTTCAAGAAACTTTGAAGAACAAAATAATGAAGAGGCAAAAGCCATCCGGGGCGCAATTTAGGAAGAAAAGAAAGGAAGAAGAAAAGAAACGTGCCAAGGAGAAAGGTAAATCCTTAAATCCTGTTCTAGCCTAGAATGAATTCCAGATAAGAAAACGTTCACGAATGCGTGAATTGCCCGCGGCACTTTAGTGGAGTTAAGAAAAGATGTACCTTATCATTGAACGTTTTCCTACTCCCTGTCACATAATTCTTTAATGATTTTACAGAGGCGGGTATATAAAAAATGATGTCCATTTATTCTACATTATACAAAAAAAGACATGATTAAAATAGGCGCACATATAAAGCCAATAGCCAGTGCAACAACACTACACATACCTTACTCATTGCATAGCACACCCATTAAGGAAGCCAAACACGGCAACTTGTCAATAAGTGAGGAATACTGGTAAAAATCCAAGTGTTGTCAACTTTAGCGAATGGTTTGTATGTAATCTTGCTAGTTAGCTAACGCTAGCTAGCCAGTGACTTGTGACGTTCCTTGTTATTGCCATTCAGTAGAAACATCAGTTCAAGTTCAGCTGTACCGCAATTTGCGTCATTTTGCGTCGTAAAAATTTGAGTAATCAAATTTGGACAGCTTTAGTTTTGGTGGAGCGAGCTAGCCAGTTTAATTAGACATGATTCAACTAAACAAGAGCTATGCATCTTGGGATAAAAAAAATGTCAGGCTGTCCAAATACACCAAAATGCTTAATAACTACATAATAGCTACATTTAACAAATGATGATAATACATACTTTTGTTATATCATTTTAGATTCACTTTCAGAAGACTAAGAAAACATTATTTGCAGGCGATTGGGAAGATGACGTGGAGGTGTGTGTGTGTCCATAAACAGTTCAACAGGGGGCGTGGCCGGAGCGTAGTCCAGCACAGGCGTGACATTTTCTCAGTGATTTGTTCTTGAATTAATGTTTGTTCATTGTCGCGATCGTTGTTGTGTTTATGTGAAAGAAATGCAGTCTTACAGGGCAAAATAGCGTTTGAAAGTTGCAATTCCGTTTTCTTGGGGAAAACAAAATATTTTTTATTTGGGGGGGGGGGGGCGCCAGGAGTGAAGCTCGCCTAGAGCGCCAAATGTGCTAGGGCCGCCCCTGTGTATATATGTGTGAAGTGTGTGTGTGTGTGTGTGTGTGTGAGTGTATATATATATGTGTGTGTGTATGTATATATGTGTGTGTGTGTGTGAGTGTGAGTGTGTGTGTGTGTGTGTGTGTGATAAGCTCAGCTCTTATCTGATGCCTCACCAGACACTCTCCTCTGGACTCCAGCCAATCAGAATAGGAGAGTGCTATTCGAAAGCTGATGTCAAGTGTTCATCTCTAATGTCATATGTGTGTGTGTGTGTGTGTGTGTGTGTGTGAGTGTGTATGTGTGTGTGTGTGTGTGTGTGTGTGTGTGTGTGTGTGTGTGCCAGAACACACCACGACCCTAACTGACCCACCTGTGATGTGGACCACATACTAATCATTTCCCTTTAATAAGATAACACTTACTCAGTGGCCTTTAATATAATTCCAAGCGAACACTTAGTTTACAGACACACACACACTGTGTTTGGTCCTTTTTGGAAAGTTTGGAATGAAATATGAATTATGTATGTGATAATTAATATAAATTATTCATGTATAATTAATCTGATAAGTAATAATTAACAATGTATAATCAATGCAATGGCACTGATAATAATTATAATAATTATTATTAATGTCTAATTAATGTAATGATTATTATTAATGTATATATGAATGTGATATTCAGGTATTCAGAAATGATTCAGTCTAGGAATTACATCAAGACTCATAAACCACACTACGAGCATATGCCCAAACACAACACACTGGACAGTCTTCGACGCCTTATACCAGAGCGCAGAGGCACAGTTTCCTTTTTATATGATATGCTAAGGGCCCATGTAGTGGTGCCCACTGACAAGTTGAAAAACTATTGGGAGCAGGAACTTAACATGGACATTTCAATAACCGTTTGGGAGGGAATCCAGAATCCACAGCAGCTCAGGCATTCTCTAATTCAATTTAAGATAGTTCACAGACTCCATTTCTCGAAAGCCAGGCTCCATGGCATATACTCCGACATTTCTCCTTTATGCGATAAATGTAAACAACAAACTGGTACTCTTACTAATCAGTTTTGGTCTTGTTCCAAGCTAACTTCCTTCTGGTCTCTTATATTTGACTACATTTCAAAGGCCTTCCATGAAACTATTACACCAGACCCACTCCTTGCCATCTTTGGTTCAGTGATGTATATGATCCCAACATTACAAGCTATGAAGGGCAAGCCATTTCCCCTCTGTACTCTGTTGGCCAGGCGCCTCATTTTGCAACAGTGGAAGTCAGACGCTGGCCCCCTATTCCAACAGTGGCTTAGGGAGTTGGGCAATGTATTGCATATGGAAAAACTCCGCTATACGATCACCAACA